>NW_010431281.1:22368-36927 GCF_000710305.1 Buceros rhinoceros silvestris
GCCTGCTCCCCATAAACAGCACGTGGATGAGGCACAAACAATTCAGTCTGGGCACGTAATGAAGCATGTATTGAACATCTCACCAGAGCATTTAAAATTCAAAGTGTCTGCTCCCAAATATAGAAGGACGGGACTCAGGCTCTTCTAGCAAAGCATTTGCTTCACTAGGTGCTAACTATTCACCTGGCAGCCAGGTGGCTAAATTCGGCTTTCAAAAATCCTCTCAATTGTCACACCAACAGTGCTGGTGAACTCAGCCCCTCGGAGGTGCAGTGGAGAACTGAGGAAGATGGAAAGACCAAGCTGAGGAGCTCCTCCAGAGAGGCGGTTCCACACCACCACCCTGGAGTGCTGACCCAGTGCGTCCTCTCACATCAGAGGGTCTGCTTCAAGCTGAGCTCTGGGGAACATCTTTTTCCCCAGACCCTGAAGTTAAGTCATGGGTGAGGACCTCCTATCTACTTGGCTCAGGTACAGAGCTTCCCCCACCCTCCCAGTTCCTAACTTTGACCCTTTTTGGCTCCCCTACAATTACAAGATGAGCCCTGAATGATGCACTGAATTCCTTCCTTCTCTCCCTCCTTCCAAAATTCTTACTGGTACTTAAGGCCACAAACACAAAGACTATTTTTCACCTTGTATTTGGCATACAGCATCTGGGAGCTGTTTCAAGAGATTGTTGCGACAGTCAAGTATTTTCAAGTGGGTCAATGACGTGATGGCTGTGGGCAGGGACTCCAGACCATTATTCTCCATATGCAGTTCTTTCAGGTTCTGGAAAATATTTGTGCATAAGTATCAATAATGAAAGGATTTTCCCTTAGCTTGGTGCATCATCAATGTGCAGAGAACATCAGTAAGAGCAGAAGGAAGGTTTATAAATGGAGATATTGTTGGGATGACTAGTAAGCACAGAGACAAGGTGAGTTTCAACCACCGAGTTTCACTATTCTTCCTGACAGCCCTGGCCTGATGCTGCACCACGTACCTAAAGAGATTAGAAGAACCTTCAGTCCTGCATTTGGGAGCAGGTGAAGTCCACGGAAGTGCCGCGCTGCAGCAGACCAAGATCTTCTCCCTTCTATTGCTCCTACCTGCAATTTGCTGATGTCTTCTGGCAGGCTTGTGAATTTAATCCCTTTATTTTGTCCCAGGTGTAATACCTCTAATGACTCCAGGAGAAAGATTTCCTTTGGAAAGATACTGAATTGGTTTCCTGACAGGCGAAGGCATTTCAGATTTGTCAGTTCTTTCACCTCCACAGGTACCTAGACACAGTCATTAGAAAGATACATTATGTCAATTAAACAGCAATCTTTGGGGGTTTGTATTCAGGGGAAAATCTCCAAGAAAATGCTGTGAAGCTGCATTACTGTTGATGGATGAACACAGAATATCGTGCTCATTAATGTAACATTATACCTCACAGTATGGTGGAAATTTTGGCAAAAAAAATTCCACCTTGTTTCCTCTGCTGGAAAGATTTCTTCTGGGGTTAATTTTATTTCTTAGCAGAAACATTCGTCTGCTTCTTCATTTCCTTTGTATGCACAGTGCAGGGGAGAGTAATTTAAAAGTGATTCTTTTGCATAAACTGCTATTTCTGTAAATGTAACCTTCAAGAGGAAAATTGCATGAGTGAAAATCTCTGTGGAGAAGGAGCGTTGCATTATATTAAAAGGAAGGTTTATTCTGAGCCCCAAAATGAGCATGCCCATGAATACTGCTTCATTTGTAATAACACAGCTTTGGGGTACACAATTGTTCATGCTCAGACAGACAGCGAATGTTAATAGTGTTAAAGGCGTTAACAATATCACACCCATTTTTAAATTACCCTCTGCTCTGTTTCAGTTTGAGACGTGCTGGTTCTATACAAATGCAGCTCTTATTTTCCAGTGTACCCAGAAAAACAGATGCAAAAAGACTGAAGCAATCCCTCTAGTCAGTGTTTCCTCTTTATGATTCGACACAAAGGTCAGTGTTTCCACATTCTTGCTATTCTCTCCCTGTCTGAATACTCCAATGTCAGTGATAAGGAGTAACCCAGACTCAGGGATGTACTGGGTGGGATGTGCCCTCTCACTGCAGGAGGGAACATTAGCACTCAGTGCTAATGGAGATCTTAGATTTTGCAAGAGAGAGGTGTCAATAAAATAAAAATGAAAGCAAAGGAACAAATACCTCCTGTATCCGATTGTCTTCCAGGGCCAATACCTCCAGATTTTTCATAGTGCATATCCCTTTAGGAATCTCATCAAAGCAATTTTCGCTCAGCTCTAGTATCCTGACACTGGTTAATCTGGTGAAGGACCCAGGCACTGTGTGCAGCCTGGTGTTCCGCAGATAAACGCGGGAAAGGGATGGCCAGCAGCAGAGCTGGTGTGGGAACTTCTGCAGGCTGTTCGCAGACAGTCTGAGTTCTCTCATTTCAGTGAGGTTCTTCAAACCTGTGGGAAGCTCATGCAGGAGATTATGAGACAGATCCAGCACAGCCAGCTTCTGGCAGTGTTGCAGTGTAGGAGGAATGGAGGATAAGTTATTAAAAGCTAAAAAGAGCTTAACTAAGTTTGTCAAAAAGCCCACCTCTTCTGGGATGAGACTGAGGAGATTTTGTTCCAGATCTATTATTTCCAAATCAGCCATTTGACAAAGCTCCTTGGGAAAACTGTCAAACCAGTTTTTCTGGAGGTAAATTTCCTTGAGTTTTGTCAGATTCACTATTTCTTTAGGCAAACACTTGAGGTTATTGTCAGAAAGGCCAAGCAGTTCCACGTGATGGAGGTTTTCACAGATCTGCACTGGGAGTTCGTGCAAGTTAGTTTTGTAGAGCCTGAGCTGACGAAGGGACTGCAACTTGCTGATAACTGGCAGCGAACTACAAGAGAGAGGATTGTTACTTAAGTCTAAGCTCTGAAGACATTTCATCTCCCCCAGTTCTTCACGTATGTCGTGTATGTGATTCTGATCCAAGTAGAGGACCTTCAAGTGCCTCAGTCGATTGATGCCCCTGGGGATGCTTAGAATCTGGTTCTTTTCCACATGCAGCTCTTCCAGATATTCTAGACTCAAGACCTCTGGTGAGATGGTTTGCAGTTGCTTATTGGCTAAATCAGCAAAAAATACCCTGTCTGTGACGCATGTGGGAGAAAGAGCTTCATTCTCTGGCACTTCATTCATTGGTATTTCTTGTGCATGGTCATCCTCAAAACAAACAGATTTGGCTTCAGGGCAGTGAGTGCCCCCTGCGCTGGCCTCCTTCCTCTGCCGAGACTCAGCCATCTCCGCTCCTTATATTTCATTTCAGAAGAGAGAAAAAAAAATTAAAAATCAAGAGTACTCAAAGACCTTCCTACGCTAAATAAATACTGGGACAGGTTCTAGTCTCAGCTGTATCCCCACAAAAAGTTTCTTGTGTTTGTTGAGATCAAAACCTGCAGCACGCGCAGCGGGACCATAGGTTCAAATCCAGTGCATCCCAACGTGCCCCACAGCCAAATTCAGAAGGTGACCTCGTGAAGTGAGGGGAGCTGGATGAAGCAACTTCCTTGAGTCTTGAGGGCCTATGTTTACATACAGTGACAGATCTGTCTTCAGCTGTGCTGACCTGAAACTGGAAGGGTCTTACTGTGAAAAGGTGGCACCTTCTTCTGTTACACTTAGTGGTTTCTGAGCCACAGAGGTGCCGGTGAATCTGAGATCTGATAACCCCCAAAACTGCACTATTGCTGACAGTGAAAGAGCAGGAGGTGGGAACGGGCGACTACCTGACCAACCTCTGATGGACCCGAGAAACATTTCAGCTGGGATTTAAGGAATGGTAAGAGAGGAAGTGGAGGTCAGTCACCTCCCACCTGATGCCTTTTTCTCTGCTGCCATAACTGCACTGGGAGAACATCACCTTTCTAGAGATGCACTGTTTCCAGGTGTAACCAAGACCAGGAGGAAGAACTGAGCGACCACCATGTGGAGAGACCCTTGCTGGGCCTCCCAGACTGGCTCAGAGGTATTTTATTTTTATTGGCTCCGATTTCAGTACTTAGGAGCAAGCCCCACAAACTGTGGACAGGAGAACGTGCGATCCCAGCCCACTCTCTCCTGTGTACAAGGGCGGTAGTGAGTCAGTAGGAGGATTTATTTGGTGAAAGGACCAGGACAGGCACCTTTGAAGTAACTGCTAATCCGTGTAACCACGGAAATTTTTACAAAGGCTTCTTGGAGACCGCGGGCAGACCGCTAAGTAAGCACTGTGGAGTGAGCCGACGAAACTCCACTCCCCGTGAAGGCTGGGCACCACAGAGGTGGCCAAACCTCCACCGTGGGGAGGGCCCGTGGTGGTGGGGCCTCCTGCCACAGCCCTGGATGCTCTCCTCAGAGACAGGCTCCACCCAAATATTATTAACCTTGGAACAGCCCAGCTCAGCCGTGGGACAGAGCTCACCTGTGGGCCAGGCGCCGTGGAGAGAGGGTGCAGGTGTGGATCGCTCAGGTAGGCCTGCGGAGGTTACAGGGAAAATGAACGAATATTAGCTCTGTTAGCTCAGATCCTACACAACGGCAATTAGAAACGCATCCACAAACCCCCATTTTTACCTCAGGCTCTTCCTGTCTGTCCGTATCTGTTGTTCTGGTGTTACATACTGAGAGCGGTAACCCTTTTCAGACCCAGCCCATTTTTACTGTTAGGCAGAGCCTGGCACAGCAGCGCTTGGGTCCATGGCGCTGTTGCTAGGCTGCTGTAACAATGCAGTAACGCTTCGGTTTGTTTTCCAGCAGGTCATGTCAGATCGCCCAGATCTCCACCAGGGCTACGTGCAGGCCTGTCAAAACCTGGGCCGTCCTGAAAACCCCTTCATTGCTCATGTGCTTCAAGAAGCTGATAAAAATGATAAAATGTAAGGAAATAACAAACAGTGTGTTTCAGATGCTTCTGTAAGCCTTAAACAAGATAGCAGGACAAGGGATTACACGATGAGAAATCTCGTGCCCTTTCAGGCTTCAAGACAAATCGTATTTAGCATTTACTGCTGAAGTTCTGTTTTGACTCTTGTTGACATAATCTTGGCAGAATTCTGCAGCAATATATCTCTTCTGGACAGCTTTACAAGCAGGGAAATCAAAAAAAAGTGAAAAATGTACAGGATGGTGCCTTTGTGTCCCTTGGAGAAGCCAAACCTAGTGTCTAATCATCCTAACTCCCTGCCTTTTGTCTGGGCTCCTGGTTAAAAAGCCTCAGCTGCCTCCAGTTAGCTTCCAGCTGGTAACGCTTCCCCGAACTGTCTCTGAATCCTGCCAAGGTATTAACCGCTCACACTCTCTCTCGTTACATGGTTAGGTTGGGCTTCCTCTTGTGGATGTTCCTGTGGTCAAAGTTAATTGCTCTTTGGAGGGAAAACCTGAGAAAATACAGTGTAGGTAAAGGGTTTGTGTTAAGTTTTGATTCTGAGGGCAGGATAGGGTAAATAAAGGAAAGGCAACAAGTCAAAAGGGGACGATGAGGTAACCTCCAGGATAGCCTTTATTTCTATCTGCCTTCCCCTGATCTTGCTTTTTCCTTCTTTCTGTGCCTGTGTGCTAAGTGTGCTCTTGCAGCTCTGCAAGAATATCAAGAAGCTCAGTGCTGAGGTACAGCTTGAGTCATGTCGCCTGTTGTGATGTTACCAAAGGTAGTGGCAACACTTAACTGTGTGTGAACGCAGCAGTGAGGGCAAGCATGGACACACCACTGATCTGAGAGGCTTCATTTCCCTGTGCCATTTTACTTTTCCGCGTGTGCTCACACTTTTATGTTACAACAGGCAGACAAAAGGCATCACATTAAAAATAGCTGGAAATAATCGTCTAGTGCCTGTGCAGAGAGTTACCGATGACGATCTTCAGGTCCTTGCCTCTGTCTTAGGCAATGCTGCGTTTATCACAGGTAAGTTTTTTCACATACGTTTGTCATTGCTGAACTAATATGAGAAAACATAAGCAGTCTTGATTTCAGCCTTAGTTCATCTTGTTTAGAGATCAATTAATTGTAGATACACATTTGTCACATTCTTCATCTTTTTCAGGTTTGGATCTGAGGTATAATCTATTGACTGATGCTGGAGCGAAGCACGTGGCAACTCTCCTCCAGGTACCAAAGCAATGTTTATCTTTCAGCAACTTGTAATTTATTTGGCTGTGATAATATTTATATGTGCTGTATTGGAGACAAGAATGGATTGATTGGTTTGGCAAGATTCCCCTAACTTTGACTTTCACATGCAAACCCGTCCTGCTCAAATCTCCGATTGTATTCTCTGGGGAGGTTTTTCTGGTAGAAAACCGTTGGACCTTTGGTGAGGGTGTCCTGAAGAAAGAACAGTGGAATAACCTGTGTAAGCTTTTAGGGTTATAATTCAGTTCCACAAGGGAGCTAAGGGTAATGTCCAGTGTGCCAGGGCCTTTGTTTTAGATCCTTCCCCATCTCTGTTAGCACTTTTGTAGACCTACACGTATGAAACTTTAAGGCTGCCTCTATGTTGTGGTAAGGGCTGGAATGCAGATGGAAATGGTGAGTTGCCGCTGGGTGCCTGTGTTCATGAAGCTGAGGGGTTGCTATGAAGTTCACCAAATGCCTGAAAAAAGACTCATCACTTTCTGCTTTGTTTGTTCCCAAGGAAAACTCCTCTCTGCGGTACCTTAACCTGATGTTTAATGACATTGGCACAAGTGGAGCAGAGCTGATAGCGAGAGCACTCCATGTGAGTAGTTGTCTGGGAGATTTAGACAATGGCAGCTGCTCTGACATTTTTGCTTTGATGGGCAGTACTAGCTGTCCTGCCAACAGCAGAGCTGGCTGAAAGGGCTCTCTGTCTTCAGCCTGTTCAGCGTTGTGCTCTATCACAGCATTGCTTGTTTTCCCAAGGCAGACCTCAGAAATCACATTTCCCACTAGAGAAAGTCGCACTGTGCTGCCATTAACACTCAATTATCACAACTTTCACAGCTGCACAATGCCATCAGGGGCTTTTTCCTTTTTTTTTAATGGTATTAAATTTGCCTGCACCTTGATGTCAATATTTGTCTTGATTCCAGATGTCTGAGACATGTTTTCAAAACTTTGCCTTACAGCAGCAGCATAAAGACATGTTTGTTATATTTAATGTGGTTTTCCAAGGAAATCAGGGTTGTGTGTAAGAGTCATGTTTGTGAAACGAGACTCACGTGAGCTCTTTCTTCCTCCTTCACAGCCTTTGAACTCTGATCTGATTTCAGCTAAATTTGACAGGCCTCCAAAACGCTGCAACTGTACAGTAGATCATATGACACCGGGCTTGCGGGCAACCCCCAAAGCTATTTGCACAGCACTGTGGCAAAGTTTGCTGAGTGGGTAGGTGGCAGGATGTGACCACCAGCCCCTTGGCTTTCTGCGCTCCGGTGGTCCAGGCACAGGGCATCCAGGAGCGAAGGGGGGTGTGGTGTTGAGGGAGAGAGGGGGAAGGAGTTGCTGTAGAGAGGTACCACAGCTGGGGAAGGGTACTGGGGACACGTGGAAGAAGTAAAAGCTGTATGAAACCAGGCTGCATTTGTTCTTCTGCTCACAGAATTACTTGCTTCGTGATCACTTAATCAGTCATCTGTGGTAATAAGTGATTACGGTGGTACTGAAGATTTAAAAACCCAGAACTACTCTGTGTTGCATTTAAGGCTTTAACAGCTGAATAACTATTTCATGTGCGCTGAAATTCTGGGGAGGGTGAGGGGCAAGATGCTGACTTTCTGTCCCGTGATCAGAGCTTTATATGATAGCCAGTGAAGTCTCCAGTCCAGCAAAGACTTACACACTGGTTTGGCTCTGTGCCAGGTCATCCTACGGAAGGCAACCAGCTTCACTGAGCTTTGACTGGCCATGTGTTTTAAGAGACTGAAAAATAAAGCAAATTATATTCTTGTTTAAAACACTTACTAGATTTAAATCATTTTTAATATCATTTGCATTCCAGCTGCCAATTTAGGCAGAAATATCTGCTGGGTTTATTTTCCTGAATGTGAAATTTGTGAGCTTGGAAGAAACAAAAGTTTTCAAATACTCAAGTTTTGCTTCCCCACTCTCACACGTTTGATTCCACTGAGGGGAGCTGGAGCCAGATGCTTAGTCAGTGTTATCGCTGAGACACGATTCTTCTGGAGGGATGTTTTGTCTCTGTGTGACAACCAGCAGGATTCACAGGAAAAGGACGGTGTTGTTTTTCAGGCCATTTAAAAGGAATTGATTTTTTTTAAAAATTCTTATTTTGTCTAGAGTAATGAAGCCCTTGTGCATTTGAGGATGACTGGAAACAAAATAGGAAACAAAGGTGGGATGTTCTTTGCTTTGATGCTACAAATTAATTCAGCCTTAGAGAAGTTGGATCTTGGAGACTGTGATATGGTGAGTAACCAATAAAATTATCAGCAATGACATAAATCTTTCAAGGGTACTACAAAGGTTCCACCATGCCTCAGTCTGTTGTCATTGATTTTACCTTTTGTGATAGCTGGAGGTAACACGTGATATGATATTGCAATGAGGACTTGGAAAAGCGTGTCAGACAAACCACCAGTGAAGTCCTCACTAATGGTAGGTCAGAACCACTATGTCCCTGGGGATTCAGGTGCTTGGCTTCCACGTTTTGCAAGGGTTGTTTCTGCTGTTCATTTTCGTTATGGTGTCTAAGTCCTATGTAATTCATATTGAAGAAGGGACTTCCTATTCCCTGGAGGCTCTTTTCCTTCTAGAGCGTGCAGTGCTGTAAGGCCTCAAAGTCACCCAGTCCCATAACTCCGTGGCTCCTATCAGAGTTTGATCTGTAAAGGACACAGGCACAAGAGTGCTGAACTGAGTAGAAAGACACCCGGTTTGATCTTGGATAACTTGCCACTTCCTGAGCTGAGCGCTGAGACTTCTCACACCGTGCACAGGGAAAATCGGGAGGGTGGGAATGGGTCAATGCACTAAGCAGGGCATTTCCCACTCTGGCCAATAAAAGCCTGGGGATGGCTTTTAAAAACCTGTGAGGTACAACAGGAGGTAGTGACTGGAGCTGTGAACCTCCACCTGGTGCGCAGTCCCAGCACCTGACTGAAGGTGTATCCTTGTGTGATCACATCAGAGGGCCTGGAAGGTGGAAGTGGTTCTTTTTCCCACCTGGGAGAATCTGGTCCTGGATCTGGCCCTCCAGGAGATGGTTTTCGCCAAGCTAGAAGTGAAACGAAGATGGACCACTCTCAGCCTTCTTGTAAGGGAGTTTGTCTATTCAGGAGGTAATGAAGTGTGGGTTGTGCAGAAGGAGTAAGTTTGACTGTCCCTAAGAGCTGTAACTGTCACCTGGAGGCAAGGAGAGAGCTGGGGTCAGATGAAAATTGTATTCTATTTGTTTCCTGGAGTTACAGAATTTGCTAGAAGGGGGGGTGCTTCTCCAAAATTGTGAAAGGTGTTATAAAACCGTGAACAAGGTAAGTGCAGCCAGTGTAGGATTTATTTGAAAGCTTAATATGTTTATGTGTAGTAAGGAGTTGGTAGAAAACTGATTTAAAATGAAATAGCTTTGGGTTTAGACCAGCCTAATTGGAAATTAATGTAAGTACAAATCAGTGAGCAAATGAGAAGGGAATAAAAAATCTGAACTGGGCTGTATCCTGGAGCCTCACTGCTCTGCACCACATTAATTCACATTTAGTGTAAATTTACCTAGTGGATAAATGTTACCTAAGTCTTTTGCCAAGGACCTTAGGGAACACACACAAGCTGAATTTAATTTAGAAAACAGGAAAACCAAAATGCAGGGTCAATTAAATGGACAAGTATCTTTGAGATGTGTTATTCTTGCTTTTTATTTTCTGAGTTGCCAAATTTCCTTCTCATTTGTACCTCTGAGTCTAATTCTGCACTATTATCCCCCAGGGAGCTGGCATCGGTATTACCACAAAATACACACTGTCTGTAAGCACCTGGCTCCTGCACTTGCATCTCTCCAGAGTACATGGAGGCAGAAATTATAGTATTTCCAGTCTGAACCCGTTTGATGGTTTTGAGCTTCTGACCATCCACTCTAAGGGGTCATGGTGATTTGGCAGCTTGATCTATATGTTGGACAAGTTTCTCTAAAGAGTTTATTTTCATTTCCAGGGTACACAGTGTCTAATAGAGATAGCAACAGCCCTGACTCAGAACAAATCAGTCAAAGCAGTAAACCTGAATCGTCCTTTCCTGTACAGCCAAGAGGTAGGTAAGTGCGTGTGTCAGTGCAAGCAGAGAGCGGTGTCAGCTCAGTCAAAGAGCGAAGCGTTAGTTAAGGCAGCACGGATGTAATTACGAGCAGCTGAACATGGCTCTCCTGGTTTCCTTGTGAAGCAAAGTAAACGGTTGCAGAAATATTCTTTTTCTCTTTCTGTGCCAGGTTTTGCATGGTCACAAGCTGCCCTTGTTTAAGTAGAAGGTTAATTAAAAAAAATTGTTTCTTGGTACATATTCATTTGTTAAATAATGGGTTAATGGAGACAGCTTGGTGTTGGTGAACCAAGTATTCCTTCTGCTGTAGCAGCACAGAGGGGTTCATGTGTTGTTCGGCAAACCGAGGGAGAAACACTGTTTAGCAGGAAACAGGGGAAGAACAAAAGGCTGCTGTTTATCTGAGCAGTGCGGTGCGTGGGCAGTCAGCAGCACTGGCAGCCTGAAGAAGAAAGGCACGCTTCAACAACGTGCCATGTTCACTGCATGGTAGGGGTGGCTTGTTTTGCTGTGTACTTGGAGCATGAATTTAACAAGTGAATGAATCTCATCGACGTAAAACCTGTGATGTGTTTGTTAGCCAAAACAAAGCCACAAACCCTCTGAACACGGAGAAGAGGATCTGCAGGGTCCTGGACGCTGGATGTGTGCAGGCACACAGAGCTGTGGGGCTTCCCCTTGCAGCTTCTGTGTGTGGCTGGCCCTGCTGAAGCTCCTGTTATTTGCAGGGATGTGTACAGTTCTGTAAACATGCAAATATCTGTCTGGTATTTTTAATTATTCTTTTTTCAGCATTATCATAATATAATGTTTCCTGGCTATTTTTAATACAAAGCTGTAATATACAAACTACAGCATTACTGATGACAAATCTTGTTGCTAGTTAAGCCTCTCCCTTTTAACAAGAAACAAGACCAAATCTAGTCATAAAGCACAGCTTAATAAAACTGAGTGTATGTTTTTAGGAAGAGACCACAGTTCATGTAGCTCTGATGCTGAAAAACAACAATTCTCTTGTGGAACTACACTTGTGCAAGCATGAAATGAAAAACTTTGGTGTAGAGCGACTGTGTGAGGCATTGTATGAAAACTCCAGCCTGAGATACCTCGATCTTAGCTGGTAAGAGTTAGTAAGTGACGTGGCCCTGACCAGCACCCTTTCTTAGCACCTTTTTAGAAACAAGTGTGCATCTCTCTTTCAGTAATAAAATAACCTCTGACGGTGTTAAATTTTTGGGAGAAGTCCTAAAACGAAACCAAACCCTGGAAATCCTGGATCTTCACACAAACCGACTAGAGGATGCTGGAGCCATCTACCTGAGCGAGGCCTTGGCGCTGCACAACAGGACTCTGCAAGTGTTAGTATTTACGCAGCCTCCCCAAAGCTGTGGGTGCAACGACTCCGAGTATAAGAAACTGCTGAACTGACATCAAAGCTGGATGCTTTGGTGTTTATTAAGACAGAAAAGTCAGGAAGTTCTGAACTTATTGGTCCATTTTTCCTTCTCAGGGAGAGAACCATGAGTGGCAGCTTGGGTGGGGTTCCTTTGCCTAATGCTTGCAGGCACACTCAACTCATTTCATCTCCTTTGCCTTGCTCTTCCTTTTTTTCATCTAGTATCCACTCCTGTGCATCGGGGAAAAGGCAATTAGAACTTGTTAGTTCTTCCTGCAGCTCTAAAGCGTAGATCCCTGCGCCACACAAATGAAAACAAGAGCTGTACGTCTTCAGAATTTTCAGATGATTGGATTCTGTGCAGGGATGAGACACTATGTTTGTGGATTCTCCAGAAAATCCTCTGTTTAAGTTATCTTCCAGGTGAACCTGGAGGAGCTGCAATCGCTCCATCAGGGTGTGTTTTGTAGCCCACATTAAACCGTGTGCCGGCAGGATGTAAAAGCTGATCAAAGGTGTTACCTGAAGCCATTAGTTTTAAGTAGCAGACTGAGGAGGTGGCGGCTGCTGGGTGCCTCTGAAAGCCTTCCAGGTTCACCAATATAAAAATAACTGCCACTCCTCAAAGATCAAAGCTTAGCCTGGATAAACGCCAAGGCTTGGGCTTCAAAGCGGACTAGAGATGAGACCTGGCCACCATGCAGTAAGTCACTGACACTGAAGAATGAGTGAATGACCTGGCTGCACTGGTCGTGGAAGTGCCTGGAGAAGCAGTGCAAGCCCATAGGCCAAATGGCCTTCAGCAACTTGAAATGGATTTTATCGTAGAACTGGCCTCGATACAAATAAATAACTGTTATTAATAACAAATAGAAAATTTCAACATGCGTATAATAAATTATAAACTCTTCGTTTTAACTAAGAGATGGGAATTCCCTGGCTTGACACATTTACATAACTAGCTTCGCTGTTTCTTAGGTTGTCGGTAGTGAGCAACAATATAAGTGGCAAAGGACTTGTGGCTCTTTCAGATGCAATGAAAACAAACACGGAACTTTCCTGTATTTACATCTGGGGGAACAAATTTGATGAAGCCACCTGTATGGTAAGTGTTTGCTTCTGAACTCTTCTAAGAGGGCTGGCGTTGGTCGTTTGGTCTAATTTGTTTCACAGTCATTGGGAAGACAACTGCGATTAGTGAACAGGAGACCTGGTTTACTGTGGGTTTTTTAAAAATAATTGTATTATGGTGGCGCTGTGATAAGACTTGCTGGGCATAAGCACACTGAAATGATCAAGTACTCTCCTATTGTGTGCTGTCTTTTAGAGCCTTTGCTGCAGTGAAAGTGGAATCTTATATGTCAGATCTTGGGTTTATTCATTTCAGGCATTTTCAGAGCTGATTCAGACGGGCCGCCTGAAACCCAATTGCACAGATGTGGAACCGTATGAAGTGGATGGGCAGGCTCACCTTGCAGAGCTCTCCCATGGCCTTCAGAAGCATTACTACTGGACACTGAGCTGTGGGGTGGTGACAGACAAAGCTGCTAACGCCAGTCTGGCGATTGCAGCGGTTTCAGAGTACCTGTGAGTGAGGCAGCAGCTTGATGCACTCCAGCTGCTTGAGCTTTCCCTGCCTGGTTTCTAGTAAAATAGATTCTATCAGTATCAGACTTGGTGCATGTTGTTTTTCAGGGTCATTCAGGTCTAATGAAATGGCATTAGAGATAAAATATTGAACCAATGACCTTAGGTTTTGTTGCTAAATAATGCCCAGTCTATTAAGAGTCTATTAAGATAGAAATGCATTAGTTTTGCTGCAGCACCTTACCATGTTTAGCTGTAGTTGCAGGATTTCTAGGTGATAAATTTCGTAGGTGAAGTGACATGGTCAGAGGAAAACTTTTTCACCAGGGCATAGAGCACCAAGGGTGACTCTAATTATTCTTGGCAGTAACGAGGAGTAAACCAGCCACCGACCACAGACACACGAAGAGTTGGGGCTGCGGCAGTGCAGACACCTGAACTGAATGAACTTCTGGCAGCTGAACTACTCTATCTATCTAGGAGACCACCTCGGCTCAGGGTTTTTATCAAGTACTTCTTGTTTACAGAAGAGGCAGGGGCTGGGTCAGAGCAGCCACAGAGCCTGTGGGTGGAGGGATCACAACCACAGGGTGTCCCATGGGGCTGCTGCAGAGGAAGAGCTGCCACTGCCCTTCTGGGCTGTGGTCCCTACAAGGCAGGTTTCTGTGCAGCAGTGAGAGCCTGCAGGTACTGGAGCACAGCCAGGCAGCTCAAACTGACAGAACTTAGCCTGAGAGTGCCGCTGGGCAGCAGCTTTGCTGGACAGCAAAGCAGACATGCTGTAGAACAAGGCTCCTACTGAAGCCGAGGGGTTTGGGTAAATGCATTTGTGGCTACAGTGCTCTATATGCGCTCTCCTTTACTTAGAAATTACGTGCTTTTGATCTTCTTCCAAGAATGACTTTTTTTTAAACTGAGTTAAATGAAATTGAGCATTAAACCACTGTAATGCTGGAACTTTAAAGCTAGTGACCTTAGTTTTGTAGGAGAGAAATGGTATTTTGATGAACTTGCAGCGTGTACTTTTTTCTTGTACTAAAAACGAAAACCACCACCAAACCCGGTGTTGTTATTTCTTCCTGTCCCTTGAAAACTGTTTAAAAAATATTTTTATCATTCCTGCACAGGAATAAGACAACATATGCACGTAATGGTAGTTAAACACTCTTTAATGGTTTGGATACAGACTTTGTAGAAGCTCAGGAATCACTCAGCTTGTTTCCTTGTTCCACTCACTCTGCTCGTACCTGTGGAAGTGACCTGATCTATCCTCCTAAACAGAAGTCAGCAGCAGAGGCTTGGTAACCGGCATTACCTACAGCCACTTTCATCA
>NW_010431281.1:37018-39156 GCF_000710305.1 Buceros rhinoceros silvestris
TATTCCACATGTCTAAGTGTGCATGTTAAAAATCAGTAAATGAACAGAATAATCCATGAGTGTATGTGTGCACGCAGGCAGAAGAGCTGTGAGATGCAAGTGTGAGGGGAAAAAGGTAAGTAATTTCAACCACACTACCTGAGCAGCAGTGATGGTCTGATTCTGTGTTACCACAGTGGTAGTGCCCAGAGAAGGAGATGTGTGAATACCCCTTACCACGCTGAAATGGCCAAGGTGATGCCGACAGCTGTTGGACGTGGAGGGTTTGTGTTGTTTGGTTGGGATTTTTTCAGACACACTCCCCCCGCCCCAAATACTAATTAGCTGGGCTCTGTTGCTCCAAAAAGCCCTTGATATGATGAAAGGACCTGGAGGTGAGCCCACAGAGCAGGTATGCTTGATGTTCTGACCCAGGGCTGTCTGCACCCATCCTCATCTCGCTGAGCACAAAGGCCACATGTCACACTATGAAAACCCTATTCTGGAGAGCAGCTTGTATTTTATCTGTTGGTAAACAGGAAGAACAGAGCAATGAGAACAGAACTGAGGACACACCGAATGTGATTGAGACAAATCTGCCTGCTACGAAAATTCCTACATTTTTAATTGACCAGATAAGCCTGTAGTATCACAGCTGGTATTTATTCTTCTGGGTGTTGCTGCTCTTAAGCATTGCAGGTCATGCTCTTGATAGTCTGCAGAGAGTACCCTCAGTACTGAGACACCAATTCTTGCCACAAAGACCACGATGAGATTCAGATCAAGGTATATTTTTGACATGTATCTTTCTTTCCTTATATATGAAGTTCAGGCTAATTTCATTGCCCAAACAAAGTCTTAATTTACTTGTGTGAGTGACACCTGTGGTATCAGCAATGCAAATCTCCCAAGTCAGTCCCAGCTCTACCAACTGCAGTACTTTATTTTCAGTAGATGTGGTAAAATGGCAACAATATCACAGACAAAATGTACTGGGACAAGTGTCAAATGAGCTACTGTATGCTTTTGAATTATCTATGCTCTGTCTGAACCCCTGTGGAACAGCAAGATGCTGGGCCCATTAGAGCACTGTGTGTTACTGACAACATCCAGAAAAACAGCTCCTGTGCTACAGTTTACTTTGACGGTCCTTTGTAAGAAAGGGCTGCAGAGTAATTCACTGTGTACAAACAGCTTCCTGGAGACTAAAATACTTATTTGTGCAAACCCTGTATTGCTTAAAGAGGCCAATGCCAGAGACATTGGTTATTTTCCTTTCTTGCCAAGCCAAACCTTGAAATTCTTAGACGGTGCTTCCCTCCTCTTCTTGCTGCTACCCCTTGCAGTCACAAACAGGAGTCACCAGGTGAGGCAAAATTACAAAACAAGTTTATTAAAGTCTAACGTAGAACACTTCAGGCTAAGTATATACAACTCCCTCCCTTCCCAGGGGATCATAAAATTGAGAGTTGAGGTATATACAAATAACAGAGGAAAAATAGTATATACATGAAAGACACTTCAAAAATAATTTAACCAAGAAATCAGTTGTTATTCCTTCTCTGAACTTAATTCTGCAAGGCTGATCGATTGCCTCTGCAAGGTCACAGCCCTGAAACCCTTAACATGGGACTTGTCCGTACTTGAAAATGGTTTTGAAACACATGACTTCAGAAAAGTTGTCATGCTTTGTGCCCACATACAGGCACAAATCTGGGAGTGTCACACGAGGAGCTATTCTCACCGAAGGATTTCCACACAGCTGATTCAGAGATCTCCAGCTGCAGGAAACCTACTCAGGCAGAACTTGCACCAACTTCAGTGCAAAACTAACTGAAACAGGAGTGTGACAAATCATGCCATTTTCTCTAAATTACATGGAATTATTAAACTTCCCTCTTTCTTTTTGCAGGGAGGTCCCAAGAAGGAGATGTCTGCCTGAAAAGATTCCGCGCTCTCCCACGTTAATTAATCCCTTACAGAACTTACCAACACTGCTATAAACCTGGTACCTCCACAGTGAACTCAGAATCCTTAAGCCTCGGAACTGGATGTGCAGCTGATTTCCATGCATTTACGGGCAAAAGGTACAGCACAGACCTGCTTCTCCAGGTCCTACGGCACCCAGCCTGAACACACCTACAAATAGTTTTATATAT
>NW_010431282.1:0-1501 GCF_000710305.1 Buceros rhinoceros silvestris
TGGTTTCCGAGGAGACTCGCTCCTTTTCAGCGGGTCCTGCAGGAATCCCCGCGCGTTGCTGCGTGCAGGTTGATTCCATCCCTAGGGCTGCTTTTCTTTTGCTTCGAGGGGATTTCTGTGGGATCGGTGAGCTCTGGCGAGGCCAGGGTGCTGCAGCGGGCTGGTCGCTTCCCAAGCTGCTGCCCGCTCAGCGCGGAGCGCTCCGAGCTCCGCTTCGTTCCCCGGGAGATCACTTTCTTCTTCTGGTGCTGAAAGGTTCATTTCCTCGGGTTTGTGTGAGAAAAGAGGGTCAGGGAAAGGTCTCACACAGGTGGCACTGAAATCGCAGCAGCCAAACCAGCAGAGGTGGCTCTCCTGAGAGTACGGTCTGTCTAGATGTGCTCCCTGGAAAGCTGACTGCATACGAGCAAGAAGGTCCATGGCTTTTTGAAGAAGAAAGGCTGAGGAGGCGAGTGCTGGCCGTTGGTTCCTTTAGGCCAGAAGCCAGCAGGATGCAGGAACGTGGGGAAGAGCAGCCCGGGGCTGGTCCTTGGGCTGGCGGGTGCGGGTTTGTCCCCAAGAGTGAGCAAGGGGAGGACCAGTTTGGCCAGTCTCGGGCTGAGCTTTCCTACGTGTTCCGCTCCAAAAGGGGATGCAGAGTGTGCTGCAGCTCCCTTCTCCTCGCTGTCTTTCCCCTCCAGGTACTTTTTCTTGCTCTCAGCTGACAGTTGCAGCAGTGAAATAGGGAGGGAGCTATTTGTCTTCCTTCTTTACTGTAAATATTTCACCTGCCAAACCATCACCCTGGAAAAAATTAAAACTGAGGAAAGTTGCTTTGTGCGTTGCAGACCTGGGCTTGCCCGGTGCTGTGTCCTGCGGGATGTGACTACTCTGCTTTACTTCCTCCATTAACTGTGGCGCTGAGGGCAGCCGCCTGGTTCCACCCCCTGGGGTCCCTGGAAGTCGTCCTGCACTTTCAGGAGGTCAGAACGGGCTGAGTAGCTGCTTTTCTCCCCTGGAAAGTAGTGCTGGGAGGTGGGAAACTTCCTATCCCAGCCTGTCCCTGGGGACCTGGGCATTGGCCTTTGCAGCTTTCACCTCACTGAAGGTGGTTTTAGTTGATAGGGTTTTTTTTTTAAAGTTACTTGTCTTGTGTGAAGTGATGAAAATTTGATATTTTTCATGATAGTTGCACTTATTTCTTATAAAAGTTTCACTTCTCTCTTTGTCCGGGTGAGAACTCGGTGTGTGTTCCTGTGGGTCAGCAAGAGGCGAGATGCTCTCCACGGTGGGACAGTCGTGATGGCAAAGGGTCTGTTAACTGCCAGCCCTTTACCTCTGGTGAGCCACCCTGGGAGAGCAGAGCCTTGTCAGCGGGGAGGATGGAGGGAGATGTTTTGGATCGGGAAGGGGTTGGCATGGGCGCTGGGCTGGGCTGCAGCGATGATCCTTTTCTATCGGGGGTGGCAGGGGAGCGGGGCTGGGCCCAGGGCAATGCGCCCGGGGAACTGGACAACTGTGG
>NW_010431282.1:1660-1983 GCF_000710305.1 Buceros rhinoceros silvestris
TGTGGCAGGGAACGGGCCAGGGTGGGACCAGAGCCCTGGCTCCTGCCAGGGACACCAGGGCAGTGCCTGGCCATGGCTCCCCAGGCCTCCTGCCTCTCCCAGCCCGGGCTGAGCTCGTCTGCTTGGCGTGGGGTTTCTCCTTGCAGCCGGCGTCCTTTCCAGGCTGATCTCGCCCTTCCCTTCTGACTCGCTTCAAGGCTTTTCCTGCTTTAACACTGAGCACTGACATCTTCACGCTCAGCTGGGGATTGGGTGAGGACGCTGTGTGGGGCTGAGGCTGTCTAAAACACTGCAGCCTCTTTGCTGGGAGCTGCGGGTCCTGG
>NW_010431282.1:2125-2901 GCF_000710305.1 Buceros rhinoceros silvestris
GGACGAGCTCCAGCCCCTGCGGCTCCTGGCCCTGGGCCGCCCCGTGACCCAGCTGCTTGCTTTCCTGCATCCCCCTGCCTGGCTGCTCAGCAAACGCTGCTGCATCCTCCCACTATTTGATGAGGTTGTCTCAAACCACGCAGTTGTGTGCGTCTCCTGGGGTCTGACTGAGAGCCCATGGCCAGGTCGTGCTCTCCCACTGAGCGCCATGGCCCGCTGGGTTCCTTGGGGATGCCAGCAGGTGTGAAGAAGGGTCAGGTAGCTGGAGGGTGGGCACAGAGCTGGGGGACAGCAGTGCCATTTCAGTGGCACTCAATTGTCCTGGGCAGAGTTACAGGCTGGGCTGGATGCTGTAACTGGACCAGTTACTGTGGCCTCTGCTCCCCTTCCCTTGCTGGGCAGGGTGGGAGAGGGTTCCCTGCAGCTGGGCCATCTGCCTCCCTTCTGCTCCTCTTCCTCCCTGGAGGAAGGGTTGGCAGCATGTCTGGGTGCTCCCATGCCATTCCAGCCATGCTTTGCCCAGTTACGTGTTGTCCCCTGCCCTCAGTGACAGGATGAGACCCGCTGGGATGACCCTGTGGGTGACCTTGCTCCAGCATGGTGCCCCAGGAGAGGCTGTGAGAGACCCCCTCTCTGGGGAGTGAGGGTCTGCTCTGCCAAGCTGGGCTGGGGGGGATTGTACCGCCGATGGCCTTGTGCTGGGGTCTTCTTCGGGGTGCTGGGTGACATTTGGGGGTACTGGCCGCCCATGCAGCCCAATCACGTTGTGGTGGCTG
>NW_010431282.1:3011-6350 GCF_000710305.1 Buceros rhinoceros silvestris
ATGACGTTGTGGTGGCTGTGCCGGAGTCGCCCACTGGCAGCCCTGGGCAAGCGGCTGCAGCACAGCTCGCTCTGGGTGGAGTGTTTGCACCAGAGAGCCTGGGCTGCGCCAGCAAGTAACTTCTTGTGATAAATTGATGGCTTCATTTTTCTGACCTTTCAAAGCTTTTCATTTGTTCACTACATGTAGGAAATGTAATTTTCCATGCTCAGACACGGTGAGTTCTGGCTCTGAAGCAGAATGACCCACGTGATCTTTTTCAGATGTCTGGCAGAGCTCATTTAGTATGAAACAGGGCTTGGGTCCCAGGCTGAGATCCTCCGCTTCAGAGAGCACGTGTCTGCGTGACAGTGGGGCTGAAAAAAGGAACTGGGAGAACTGAGCAGAACCGTGTTCTGATGGCTGGGAAGCTCGTGGGGAGATGCCAAGGGACAAGGGTTTTCAGAGCTGTTTTGGTAGTCACTGAAAAGCAGCCTGAGGGGAGAAATGAAATGCTGAAGGGATGGAGGCTGAGGACTGCGTGATCCTGAGCCCCTCGGTCCTTGTGGCTCCTCTGACACCAGAGCGAGGTGCCATTGGTCCCGCTGTGATGAGCAGTGTGTGGCTGACGCAGCAGTGCTCTGGCTGCAGTGATACGGCTGTCACCACGCTGTCACCTTGGCCCTTACGGTTCCTTTCGCTTCCCAGGTCACAGTGTCTGTGCTGTCCCTGCTCTGGGTGCTCTCCCAAATGAGAGGCAGCGACCTGCCTGTCCTCGGGGCTTGTCTCTGTCCCTCCCGCAGCTGCTCTGGGGTACAGAGCACCCGGATGAATGCCCTGTGCCTGCTGCAAGTCACCACGGTGCCAGTACCCAGCCGGGTCTGGGGATGCATGGGATGATGTATGCAGGATAAAACCCCGGTCTCACCCTGCTCTTATTTCCAGGATGTATCTGGGGGACAGCATCACCCCGAGGTGCCTAG
Source organism: Buceros rhinoceros silvestris (assembly GCF_000710305.1). Taxonomy (NCBI): domain Eukaryota; kingdom Metazoa; phylum Chordata; class Aves; order Bucerotiformes; family Bucerotidae; genus Buceros; species Buceros rhinoceros. Next base: position 3,974 of record NW_010431282.1, read on the forward strand.
TGCTGGTGTGGGGTAGCAGGGGACGGCTCTGCCTGTGGGAGCACCCAAAGTGACGCCGGGAGAGCTGCCCGCGCATGGTGAGAGTCAGGCGGGGCAGCCGCCCGCCGAGGGTTTAGTGGTTTTAAAAAAAAGTGACGCCGGGAGAGCTGCCCGCGCATGGTGAGAGTCAGGCGGGGCAGCTGCCTGCCGAGTGTTTAGTGTTTTGTGGAGTGCTCAGAGTACACAGATGGCCAAGAGACCCTGGAAGGACCCCGAGATATTTTAGCTGCTTTTTCCACTTGTAATTTCCATCGCTGCCTTATGTTGGTGTATCATTATGTTAGGAGGAGTTCGATTCTCCTCAGGCTGTGCTCCAGCTTCTTAGATTGCCCCTTCTCTCCTTTCTAAAACACGTAAAACACCCCTTTTTAACAGTGCAGAGGGGAAATTGGACCAATGTCAAAATGCATTTTCGGGGGCTATAAGCCGAGTATTCAGTCCTGCTTATTAACCCGTGATTTGGGCTTGACTGGGGACAGTAAGGCGCATGCCTGCAGGAGATCCCGTCACTTCAGAGCAGATGCAGGCATTCAGCCCACCCTGCTTGTCATCTGTGGTTCCAGGGACCCGCCTGGAGTGACTGAGCTCCAGACACTCGTAGGCTGTGCGGACCACGAGTGGAGTCGGCCCCTTCTCTCGTGCAGTGCAGGCTGCTCCTCCTCTGTGAGGTGGGGAGGGCTGTTTGTCCCAGGTCCCCAAGAGCAGAGCTGTAAGGCCTTGGTGAACAGCGATTAGTGCGTGCAGGGAGGGGTCTGGCTGCAGGGCGGGGGCGGGGGGTGTGTGTGGCAGTGGTATCTTGGGGTGGGAGCTGTGCCGTGACTATGCCTTAGGCGGTGGCACTGGTCACTTGGTGGTGCCGGGTGGGTTAAATCCAGCACTGGCTGCCGGTGATGCTGAGCAGTGTGCTGCTGCCTGCTGGGCTCCCAGCCCCTCTGCCTCCCGAGCAGCAGGATCCACATCCCAGCCCTTAGGTTGTCATTCAGGAGGGATTTTCCCTCTGCTTCTTCCTTGAAACCTGAGAGACTGTATCTTCTTCCCAGGCATGAGAAGGGACGCTCTTGCTGGAGCAGCTCGTTCCTTGGGCCCTGAAGCTGGTACGTGCTGGGTGGCCGCGGGTGCAGCCCTGTTTTGGACCCTCGGCGGTGCCTGTGCAGTATGCTGCAGTGGAGGTGAGGTTATCCTGTGAAGTACACTAAGGGCAGAGGGGAAAACATCATCGGGGAGGGGCAGCTCCTCGTGGAGATCCTTAGGAGAGATTCCTCTTCTAGGGGGCCATGTGAGTCTCCTAAGAGCAGTGGTGTGAGATAGCTTTAGGGAGCTGCTGGCCGGCTCAGGGGGTTGTTTCCTGGGGTTAATAACTGGGGTGTGCAGTGTCACAGGACAGCAAAACCTGGAACTGCTGTGAGGCTTTACAGTGAGCCTGGACATCCGCAGTTGCTCTCCGTGGGTTTGTGACTGAGGAGGAGGAATCCTGCTGCGCAGGTCTGGCAGGGCTCTGCCCTGGCTGGGTACCCCCTTGTCCCGGCGCCTGCTTTGAAGAGGCGCGGGGGAAGGCTGCTCCGTGCACCAGCGCCTCGGGCCCTTGTTCCTGGCTGGGCCGCTGGCTCTCCGTGCTGGTCGGCGCACGTTGCTCCCTGGGGTGCTGGCCTGGATGTTCTCCTGTGCACCATGGCTGTCCAGGAACATACCAAGCTCCTTTGTGAAACAGCCTGAGGTCTAATGAAAGACATCCCTGTGCAAGAGCAAAACAGCATTAGCGAGTTACTCATGTTGTTAACCAGGTTGGATTACCTTGTAATGAAGTTGGTTTGTTTTGCTCTAATCAGCTGTAGTAGCTGGAGTGCTGGTGATTACTCATGTCCTTACGGAAGGGACGGGACAGGGATGGGACAGCAGGGGAGTAGCTGCTGGCAGGCTCCTCCACCCCTGAGATGAATGGTTTTGGGAAGGCCTCTCTGCAGACCTGCAGTGCCCTGCCGTGGTGCTGGCAGAGCCCAGCTTCAGCCAGGAGCCATCTGGGCCATGGGGCTCCTCTGAGGACCATTAGCAGCAGCAATATCTTTGGACTCTGCTGCTGCTCTCTTGCTTTCTCGGTTCCATTGGACGGGCAACGTGTGTCTCTCTGAACTCTCCTGAGTCTGTGTAAATTGTCAAATGCATCTGCTCTCTCAAACAGAAAATGTCCTCCTGGGTAGCTGGTATCATTACTTTGGGCTTTTTTTCTGATGTCAGTGGTGTGTTCCTGAAGAGACGACTTGGGGTGACCTCATCACTCTCAACAACTCCCTGACAGGAGGTTGGATCGAGGCGGGGGTCGGTGCCTTCTCCCCAGGAAGCA
>NW_010431282.1:6638-9118 GCF_000710305.1 Buceros rhinoceros silvestris
GGGGGGACGGGGGGGACGTGGAAGTGCTGGGGAACGGGGGGACTCGATGAGTTTGAGGGTCCTTTCCAAGCCATACGATGCTGTGGTTCTGTGGCAGCTGGGATGGGTGGGCAGGGCTGAAGGCAGCTGGAGAGGACAGGGGCCTGACAGCCACCGCTGTGGTGGGGACTTGGCTCAGGAGAAATTACTGTCATGCATGTGCCTTCTCCCTATCCTGCTGCTGTCCAGCAAGGGGAGAGCTGGCATGGTGGCAGCAGCAGGCACCTTCCTGTGTGCCTCGTGGCAGGGAACACCAGGTGGGCTGTGAGACCGCAGGACCCACTACGCCCTTGGTCTCTCGCAGTAGACCCATGCCTGTAAACCGGGACAGAGTGTAGCTGGTCAAAAGCCAGGCTGGACCTGCCCATCCCGCGTGTGCTGGGGGTGAGGGCTTCTGCTCCAGGGTCTGCCTGGCAGCTCCCCGGGAGCAGGAGAGAGGGGGAGCGGAGCTGCAGCACCGCACTGTGGTGTTGGGGCGAGGAGCGGCTCTTGCTGACACTGTGGCCTCCGCTTTGTTGTGCTCTCCCTTCTCCCTCACCGGAGCCTGGGTCGGGCTCTTTGCAGCCCAGCAGCTTGTGTGGAAGTTGGCCCTTTTCTGTCAGAGACTTTCTGAAAAAGGATGAGTTCATGCTGGACCCTCTGGCTTTCCTGCCCCTTGCTGACTTTGGCTAAAATGCTGCTAATTCTTGCTGCTCTTTCTCTTTCCTTCCCAGTATTTCCTCCTGCCTCATTTCAGATGTGTTTATTCTCCTGAAACCGAGGGAGCTGATCTCTCTCTGGGTAGCATCTCTCTCTTGGAGGAGTGCCAGGCTTGTTGGAACTAAGGCAGCTCTCCACCTTAGCACCTGCCTGTCTAACTGGTCATAAACGGTGAAGAATCTCTTGTCCAGAGCACAGGTGAGACTCGCTGGATGCGCTCCCAGCACCGCCTGCGTGAGGTGCTGGAGGTGACGGTCTAATGGACGCTTCCATAAATAAGAGCCAGTGGGCAGGAATGATCAAATACGAGCTTGTGCAGCTGATGCCCAGACGTCGGTAGGACGCAAATCCACCTTCAGAGCTTTGACTGCTGTGTGGAGCTGCTCCTCTGCTGCTGTTTGGCCGTGTTGTGACAGGCTGAGGCTGCGATAGCTGAGCTGCTGTTGGTGGGGGCCCTCTTCCTCCTTCCCACACCTTTGATCTCGTTTTTCTCCTGTGGTGACTTGATTTACGGAGCTGAACAGGAAAAAAAGCAATGTCCTGGTGTTGTGAGGTGACGACTTGGGCGTCTAGCCCCTGGGCTCAGGAGCACTGCTGTGGGTGCAGGGAAGGGATAGCTGAAGGACTTGATGTTTCTCCCAGATGAACTTTGCGAGATGCCTGTTGGCCTGTTTTTCCAGCCTGTCAAGACTCTTCTGAATGGCAGCACAATCCTCTGGGACAGACCCAGTCACTTGATGGGTCACCCACCCTTGCTGCCACCCTTTGGGTACTTTCTTTTAATGCCTGAGATAAACAAATTGCTCCTTGCTCATCTGGGTAGGCCCCTGTTACCACTGCTTGGTTTCCAGGGGGCGGAGATGGATCGTTCTTGAGCTTGGAGGACACGATCCATGACAATCAACTGGGTAGCCTGGACTCCTGTTCTCCCCAAGCCTGTGTCCTGTGGGATTCCCCCAAGCCAGTCCCTGAACAGAGCAGTCTGCTGCCCCGGCACCCAGGGCTGTGATGTTCGGGCTAGTTGTCCTGCTCACCCCTCTTGAGATCTGGAACTCCACCACCTCGTGGCCACTGCAGCCAAGGCCACTCACGACCTTCCCATCCCTGAGCAGTTCTATCCTCATGGGTAAGCAGCAGACCCCGCGGTGTCTCCTCTCGTTGGCCCCTTGCTCTCCCGTGGCAGGGAGCTGTCGTCAGAAACCACCCTGAGCCCTGCTGTGGTGTTCCTGGGGTGGCCCAAGCCCCCTGTGGGGACCAGGATCTGCAAAGATGAGGCTTTTCCCGGTCGCCTGAAGGTTTCGACTACTTTGTCCTGAGCGTGTGATCTGTGGCAGACACCCACCGTGATGTGGCCTGTATTGATCTGAGCCTTAAGCTCCATGTGCCCCAAGCGGCTCCTCCTCACTGTCCCCTGGAGCCCATGGCCATCCAGCGCAGCACGTGCTCTCCTCGGTTGTCTCACCATGTCCTTTGGTCCTGGCGGGGCCATAGCTTGGCCGGGTCCCTGGAGTGTCCTGGACCCGCCTCAGGCAGTGGTGGGAAGCCCTGTTCCCCCAAGGCGTCCTGGACCGTGGGCCTCTACTCTAATCGGGTTTGAATTTCCCACGTTTTAATTCCATTGAACGCCCTTAATTCCCGTGTCACGGAACAAGGAGAGCTCTGTGCCGAAAAGCTCGCAGAGATGGGTCTCTTGGCCTGGCTAAAAATACACCCCGCGCGCCGCGGCTTGTGCGGGGTAGCCA
>NW_010431282.1:9281-9782 GCF_000710305.1 Buceros rhinoceros silvestris
ATTGGGGTTAGAAAAAATCGCATAATTAAGTGGAAAACAGATCTGCTGAAGCTTATCAAACCTAGAAATGAAATGAAAAAATATGGGCAACGAAGGCTGTGGGTGCCCCGCCGCCACGCTCCGCGGGCCACCGCCTGTGGGGCTGGTGGGGCCACCCCCCTTCCTCTCCTCGGAGCATCCCAAGAGCGTGTGGGTGACGCGGAGGAGCGGCCGCTCCTGGCATGCTCAGCCCCGCAAAAAAAAAGCCGGATTAAATGGCGGGTGGATGAGGGGGAGCGGAATGTGCCGCCCCGCGAGCGCAGCCTGCCTGGAGCCCCGGGCTGTTCCGAGGGTAGAAGCGTGGCCCGAAGAATGGTTCTGGCCCGTGCGCGGGGGCAGGTGTGTGTTGAAAGTCGTGTGCCAAGCCAAAGTCCCTCGAGCTCCGTGGTGCTGCTGTTGTTGGAGGACGGGCCCTGGGCAGGTAAAAGCTGCCCGAGGTGCCTGGAAGCGAAGGGCTGGTTG
>NW_010431282.1:9944-10592 GCF_000710305.1 Buceros rhinoceros silvestris
GGTCTTGGCAGAGCCCTGGCCAGGGCCGGGGGAAGCGGCAGGACTGTGCTGCCGGCCTGCGTGCTGGGGATGCCACTGGGGAGTGTCTCTCTGCCTAGAAACTTCTACTGGAGCTGGCTGGGCGATGCGGTGCTTCAGAAAGCTTGGAATAAAATGATTTCACACATCTTTTTGCTGTGCCTGGCAGAAATGCATAATGAGAGGCTTCAGAGCATCTCTTCCTGAAACGTTCAGGGTTTGGAGATGTTGCAGGTGTCTTCCCTCCCGTGCTGGCCGTGCTGCGCCACCCCGGTGTGCTGAATCCATCTCGTGTTTGGTGGGTGCTGGGGACAAGGGGGTTTGGGTGCACGTGTGCCTCTTCCTGATGCTCTGGGAAGTTTCTGATGCTGGACGGAGTGGGGTGACGCTGCTGCCCGTCCCTGGGCTTGGGCCTGGGCTGGCGTCAGTTCCTGTTCTCACCAGCACTCCTGAGCTCTGCATTCCATCAGTCCTGCTGACCCTGAAGAGCCCCTGGAAACTTCTTGCTGTGTGTGGTGTGTGGAAGCCCTGGGGAGGAGGACCCCAGGAAGGGGTGCCCGTCGCTTACAGGCTTTTCGTGTCCTGGAGCGCCAGGCGTGGCTGTGGAGCCAGTGTCGGTGGAGGAGAGGG
>NW_010431282.1:10697-12119 GCF_000710305.1 Buceros rhinoceros silvestris
CGTTCAAATGTTCGCTGGGCTCATACCGGTGGATGCAAAGCAGAGGTCTGCGGAGAGGAAGGAAGCGGGGGCCACGCAGCTGTGCTGGGAGGATGCTGCGCCCGCTGGAAAGCAGCAGCGGGGTCTCCTGAGACAATTTAGGTGAAGGAAGCTGTGATGAAGTCATTGGTTTCCTTGGCTTGCTGGTGGCAGGAGGTGTCGCGAGCAGTGGGACAAGTTCAGATGAAAGGCAGCAAGGCGGCGAGCGGGCACCGTCCCTGGGCTGGCAGACTGCGCAGCGGTGGCTGAGCTGTCCCGCTTGTGAGGTCAGTGCCAGAGTTAGTGTCCCCACAGCTCCCAGGGACTCCTGCTCTGCTGCTCGGGGTGCTCCTCGGGGTGGCATGCCCCTGGGCAGGGGAAGCGCAGCCCTCCGTGACCCTGTGGCAAAGCCTTCTGCTTGCAGTGGTGCTCTGGGCGGGACGGGCTTTGGAGCCTCTAAACAGGTTTAGGCAAATTTAAAAAATTTGAGGGTGGATGTCCTTGATTCGCTTTGAATTATAGTTTGCATCAATTTGGGTTAATGGAGCTGGAGGCCGCTCTGTAGACTCTGTAGCGTGTTTGGTTGGTTTTTTTTTTTTTGGCATGTGTTAAACTAGAAGTGTGCATGGAACTGTTTTGGAACCTGGGCCAGGCTGGGGAAGAGGCAGAGCTGGCGGCAGGGCGCGGGGGAAGGCTGGAGCACGCCTGGCGGCAAAGCTGGCGGCACACGAAGGCGCCGAGAGCCTTCCCAGGCTCCAAGTCGGGTTGTTGGCCCCTGGCCGGGGCTGGTTTAATGGGTGAGGACTTGGAGGTGAAGCTGCCGTGTGCTCTGGCAGCTCGAACTGCTGAAAGGGTGAACGGCCGCTCTGGAAGGACGCGTGTGTGCACAGCTGAGGGGTCACACTGCGGCTGGGTTGTTGGCCCCTGGCCGGGGCTGGTTTAATGGGTGAGGACTTGGAGGTGAAGCTGCCGTGTGCTCTGGCAGCTCGAACTGCTGAAAGGGTGAACGGCCGCTCTGGAAGGACGCGTGTGTGCACAGTTGAGGGGTCACACTGCGGCTGGAGCCGGCCACCCCCAGAGCCACGGGAGCTCCGGCGGGTGCAGGTTTGGCTCAAAGCCTCCTTGGATGGGAGGGAGCAGATGTCAGCCCGCTCCGCAGGCTGCTTGGGAAGGGCTGTCCCAAGACTGATCCTTCCCGTGTCACCTCCTGTCCCACCTTGCACATGTGGCGCGAGGTGCTTCTGCTCCATCAGCTGGCCGTGCCCTGTCCTGCGGCGGCGCTGGCCCTGTGCCTCGCCGTTCCCCATAGCTGCGGGAGTGGAATCGCGTGCTCTCATCTTTCTTGCCACCACTTCCTCAGCGGCCGTGGGCCCGTGAAATGCCTCTGCCTCCCCGAGGGACTGC
>NW_010431282.1:12824-18475 GCF_000710305.1 Buceros rhinoceros silvestris
GGCAAGCACAGGTAACAGGACAGACTGCGCCAAGTGCACCCTGAGCTGCCACCGGGGCGGAGCTCGGCTTCTCTCCGCGGCGCGGGTGGCTCTGCCACCGCGGGTGCCCCTCCTGCGGAGGGGGCACTGCAGCAGGATCCAGCGGTCTCGGGGAAGGCAGTGCGTGCATTCATGCATCTTGGCGTGAGTGCTGGGGGTAAACCCCATCCCGCGGCCTTTTGCTTTCTTCGGAAGCGGTGTTCATCTGGGCGGACAACCGTCTGTTGCTGTGAGCTTTCGCTGTCGCAATACCCAGGTGAGCACAAGCAGCTCATGCTCCAGTTTGGTTCCCCAAGCCAGAGAGGACTGAAATCCTGCGGGGAAAATCCAGGAAAGCGCCTGTTTCCCCTCACGGGGAGTTCCTGCTGCCTGAGTGCCAAAGCAGGCGAGCGAGGCTCTGCTTGGGGGGTTTTGGGGTGCAGCGTGTTATCTCACGTGTTGCGGGGCGTAGGGCTGAACTCACCGTGTGAGCCATTGCAGCATGTTTAAATTAAACAGCAGACATCATCCCAGAAGCTTCCCAGCCCCTGCCAGAGCACTGACCTTGGGAGGCTGCCTTCAGCTGAAGCCAAATCCTTGGAGGACGGCCGTTTTCTCCCCGCTAGCTCATTCCCCTGTGTGCTCCCATGCCGTGGGGACCCATGGGTGTCTCTGGATCCAGACCCAAGCCTGCCCTGCTGGGTCTGGGTGGCTGGCCCTGCTCCCGGCAGCCCCTGCTCTGCTGGGAAGCTTTGGTCCTGCTGTTCCCAGCTCCTTATCTCGCAATGCAGGGCCGGGCTGGGCCTTCACTGCGGTCACCATCCAGCAGACCGGCATTTCTGGAGGAGCAGGAGCGAGGACTGGCTCATCTGTTCCCCGTTCGAGCCCTCCCATGCGCCTGCTCTGGTTTGCAGCTCCTCTGGCTGGTCCCGGAACACCGGCTGTGGCATCTGCAGCTTGGCGAGGCAGCTGCTTGTCCCGAAACTCAGCGTATCAGAGTCCCTGTGCTCAAACTTCTGCCTTCAAGGCTGAGTCCTGTGCTGTTTGCTTGCTGCCGCTCTTTGCTTTGGCTGGAGGTTGCTCTGTCTTCCACACGCAGTGTGTCTGGCAGTTGGGTTGCCCAGGATGATGGGTTTCTACCTGCGACGAACAAGTTTATTGAGGGGAAGAACAGGCTGGTCCCCTCTGCCCATCCTGTGCCCCACGCTTGTGTCTGGCAGCCTGCGTGATGCCCGCAACGCATCTAAACCCCTTGCCCTGGGGCTGGTGCTGCAGCCACGTGTGGCAGCCTGGCCAAGTGCTTTGGGATGTGGTGCAGGGATTTCTGTCCTCTGGGACCGTCCCTTGGGGCCGCACGCCTGGCAGGGCTGCGTACAGAAATCCTGAGGAGTGAACGTGCTTTCAGCATGGAGGTGGAGGGTTATGCCTTCTCCAGGGCAGTGATGGTGTAAGGAGTTGGGAAGCCAAGTTTTCTTCTTGGTCATGGAGAGCATTAGAGGAAGCCCTGTGCCCAACAGCAGCCTCTTGGCTGGAGGGAGGGTGAGGTGCTGGTACGCGGTGGGTGCTGCTTCCACCCCTCTTGGAGCACCCCAAGTTGAAACCCAAAGACGTTGGGTTTCACCACTGTTGGCTGATGGGCAGGTCTGCTGCTGTGGGTCCAGGGGTCTCTCCATTCCGCTCCTCTGAAACCTGGAAGAACTCGTTCTGTGTGCCTACACCAGGCAGATGGGACAGGATGGGGAAGTTCCAGCAGCAGAGACAAGCTGTGAGGGTTGCTGAGGGGCGGCGGTGTGGGGCACAGACACGTGCTGCAGCGTTCTCAAACCCCAGAGACGTAAAAGCAGGGGACTGCGGTTTAGGGACATTGTAAATGTTGCCTCCACCCCTACCACAAACATGAAGCATGTCCTTCACACCCGGCACAGGAGAGATTCCAGCTCTGAAGGATCGTAAACTCTCCGGTTCCACTGGGATGTTCAAGCACAGCTGCAAATCCTCCTGCAGAAGCGACAACTGCGGCAGGTCTGGTGCCGGGAAAAGGGTGTCGGTGTAACTTGCGCTGGTGTGATCAGACCTCGGGCCAAATCCAGCGACAGCACCGCAGGGGGCAGGAGGGATGTCTCGCCGTGGACTTAGGTGGGTTTTGTGAGGACAGTGGGAGTAGGTGCCGTGTGTGTATGCAGATGAGCTCAGCATGTGCTAAAGCCGCAGCCTGTGATGCGCTGGGTGTGTGAGCATGTTCCCGCTGCCCCTTCTCCTGCACCAGCTGCCTGACTCCCGGAGAGCCCTGAGCTCTCACTGGTTCCCAGTTCACCGTAAGTGTTGTGAGATGGATTTGCTGTAACCTCTGAGTCAGAGCCCGCGTGTGATAGGTTCTCCACACCGTGCTGACGGGAATGTTTCCAAGACGTGTTTTCTGGCGAGTTTGGAACTTGCTTTGTAAACAGATAAATCAGACATACGTAGTTATGTTACTCCTCTATTTCCCTCAATGATAACATTTCCAGGTGACAAGCACTGCGGTCCTCCGAAGCTGGGGGCTGGGTGTCACCCCTGTGGAGTGGCCCTTCGGAGTGGTGACTTTGGCCCCATCTCATGAGGTTTTGCTGAGGTGATGGATCTGGGGGTGCTCTGGGCAGGGTCACGACAGCATCAGGCAGTGGGTTTGGGAAGAAAATGGATCCCCTGGGTGCATCTCCAAGGACACCGTTTATCCCGTTTGGTGGGATCCATCCCCACCCATGGGGATGTGCTGGGGCTCCCTGTGCAGCTTCCCCAGTGCTGGGGTCATGAGAGTTCAACTCTGTGTGGGAGAACGTCAGACGTCAGCACTAAAGTCAGCAGTTATAAAGTTTCCTTGAAAAGAGTTCAGGTAGAAGTTGAGACTTGCTCTTCCTCAGTATGTTTTCAGACCTGTTCCTCCACAGGCGGTTGGTCCTTACAGCAAATACCTGGGCTTTGTTTCTAGCCTCACCCTCGCACACTCTCCCTCCTCCTCACTGTGGGGTGCTGATCACTGCACAGAAACCACAGAATCCCAGACTAGTTCGGGTGGGAAGGGACCTTAAAGATGATCGAGATCAACCCCCCCTGCCTTGGGCAGGGACATCTTCAACTAGAGCAGGTGCTCAAAGCCTTGAACCTGGCCTTGAAGAGCATCCACAGCTCGTTCCTCTCTTCCAGGGCCTCACCACCCTCACAGTGAAGAGTTTCTTCCCAATATCACTTCTGAATCTCCCCTCCTCCGGTTTGACGCTGACACAAGGCTGCTGTTCCGGCAGGTGTTCTTGCCTGGCTTTAAAAAGCGATTCATGCTTTGAGCAGGACCTTCATAAAGCTGCACCGTCACACTAGTGCTCAACGATCATCTCTGAAAAATGCCGACCTATGTTCATCCTTTGGATTTCCTCCGATCCGAGCGCTCTGGGGTTTTGCCGACGTCGAGAGGCAAAGCTCCAGCTTGCGCTGGGGTCACACAGCACTGAAGCAAAGCCCTGTGGTGAGGCCGCTGCTGCGGTGATTCCCCAGCGACAGACGGGTCTGGTTTTGTTTGCCACACTGCTGTCGTGCTGGGCCGGTAACGGCTGTTTGCCCAGACTGCGGCTGTGCCGTCGCTCGCAGCAGCGTGTCGGAGCTTTGCACCAACAGACGCTGCGCCCTTTGCACGCGAGAACTGAGAGCCAGACGCACGGGAGGTGCCCGCACGTGCCTCGCTCTCTCTCCCGTGGAGTCTGGTGTGTGCCAGTGGGTCCCAGGGCTGGCTGAGTGGTGGGATGTACCTGGAGATGCTCACAGCTGCTGGTGCACCCTCTGTCCCATGTGCTTGGTGCCCCTGTGGGGCTCTTATGAGGAGCAGCTGAGAGCCTGGGCAAGTTGAGCCTGGAGCAAAGGAGGCTCCAGGGAGACCTTCTGGCTCTGACAACTCCCTGACAGGAGGGTGGAGCAAGGGGGGGTCGGTTTCTTCTCCCTAGAAACAAGCGACATGATGAGAGGAACCGGCCTCCAGTTGTCCCAGGGGAGGTTGAGGCTGTCCCTGAGGAGCCATTTCTGTCCCGTTGGGGTTGTGCAGGCGTGTACCCGGCTCCCCAGGGCAGTGGTGGAGTCCCCATCCCTGGAGGGGTTTCCCAGCCGTGTGCAGGTGCTGCTGAGGGACAGGGGTCAGGGGGGACCTGCCAGTGCTGGGGAACGGGGGCACTCGAGGAGCTTAAAGAGCTTTTCCGACCCAAATGATTCTGTGATTCTTTTCAATTCTGCTGTTTCTTACTGATGGTGCTCAGGCATTGGAAGGAGGATCTTTGAGGTACCGGAAAGGGGAGGTTGTCATCACCTTTGGCATGTTAAGGATGGAGAGAGAAAGAAGTCGGTGGTGGGGCCATATAAGGGCTTGTTTGGGAGCTCCATCGGAGAACAGGACTGAGCAGTGACCTGATCTAGGCTTACAAAATGATGACAGTAGTGAGTCAGATGAAGGTGCAGCTGTTGCTCACCTCATCTCTCGGTGCTAAAACTGGAAGGTGCCAGTGAAACTAGTGTGTAGTTCATAGGACAAAGGCGAAGGAAGGTGCAGCCCCCCTGAGCAGACAGCAAAAGCCCGGAGCTTGGTGCTGCAGTAGGTTGTGGAGGCAGATGGCTCATTTGAAAGGCAGTGGGCACGTTCTTGGCCAGCAGGTCCACAGGTGGATCCAGAAAGGACTTGGGGCTGCATTCACTGCCATACCTCATCCCATAGCAGTGGATGCCGCGAGAGTCCAAGGGAATGGACCATGGGTCACCCAGGCTCCTGTGCTGTCCCTCTTCGGAGAAGGTCGGAGCAGAGGTGCGGAGGAGCCAGGAGCTTCCAATGGTCTGAGGGGGTGCTGGGGGACACCCCAAAGGTCAGGACAAATATGTCCAGGGCAAGAACTTGCACAATCTTCCTTGACCTCTGCCCAACTGTAAGATGTGTCTGTGGGCGCTGCCAGGCTGAGCTTTCTCCACTCAGAGCAGGTTTTGCCTCCTGGTAAGGCCTCTTGGTTGTGGGCTGTAGATTGGGTGCCTCTGCTTATTCAGCGAATGTACTGCTGCAGTGGGTGTCACTCGAGGTGTGCTTCGGGAGCCCAAACTCTGTGCAGAGAGTGCAGCTTCTCTGCCCAAAGCCCAGGAGACCTGTGCGCCACGTCGGCCTTTGCCCCATGCTGGGACCAGGGTTGTCAGAACATTGAAGTGCAGCAGAGGGAGGAGGTCAGGGCAGCAGGAGGAGATCGTCTGGCCCAGGAGGCATGATGCTGTTTACAGTGGTTTTGTTGCAAACCAGTGAGTCATCACCAGCTTTAATGGTGGAGTGAAGCGTATTTACTCAGCTTGTTTGGATGGATGACAAGTGCTGGATAAGAAACTGTCAGGTGGGAATCAATTAGAGGCTTCAGCTCTTGAGCGGAACATCGTATTTGACATGTGATGCCCTGTGAAACTGAGCAAGGACAATGCTGCTCTTCATCCCGTCCTTTTCTGGTTCCTTCCCTTCTTCCCCTCATCATCCTTGCTCTGACATTAGAGCTTTGACCCTCGGGGTGTTGCTCCCGAAGCCAGCGCTGTCACCAACCCTTTCCCGTTGTTCCTGTGAAGAGATCTTTGTGTTTGCGAGGAGGGGGGTG
>NW_010431282.1:18691-18903 GCF_000710305.1 Buceros rhinoceros silvestris
GACCAGGCGGCGGTTGCAGAAGGCTGACGATCTGCCAGGGAGGGTCCAGCGCAAGTGCCTGGCGCGTGGCTGTAGGCCATGGGGTTTGAGCAGCAGCTGGAGCCTCGGCTGCGTGCAGCAGGGCCAGAGGGCTGGGACCTGGGGCTGGCTGGTGTTTTGGCTCTAGGTTCGGTGCTTTGGGTGGCGCTGAGGACTGTCGCTCCTCCGCCACT
>NW_010431282.1:19617-21509 GCF_000710305.1 Buceros rhinoceros silvestris
GAGACGCTGCCAGATGCCCGTGTGAGGGGAGAGTCACTGCCAGTCCGTGTCACCATGAGGTCCCCTTGCCTGTGGCTGAGCCAAGGCTGCCCAAGCTGCCAGCGCGTGAGTCAGCAGGCAGTGACTCAGGGAGGCCACTGGACCGTGTTGACCCTCCAGGCAGAGACGGTCCTGGCTGCATTTATGATACAACTTGCTTCAAAGCCTCTGCACTAGGTGGTGCTACCTCTGCCCTTGCCCGGGGCCGCTGGGCTCGGTACTGGCAGCGGGGTGGCCGGGCGCTGCAGCTCGCGGAGGGAAAAGCACGTGCGAAGCTGCGCTCTGTGCTGAAGAAAGGCCCTGTCCGAGCGTCCGTGCGGAAACGTGAGGCTGTGGAGGACAGGTCTGGGTGGGCTTGGCTCTGCCCCGCCTTGGTACCACAGGAGCCGCCTTCCAGAGCGTTGCCCTGGAACACGCTCAGTCCCAAACACAAATGCTTGTCAGGAGTGAAGGAAAAGCTCTTCAGTGAGGTAAAATAATTAACTTGTTCTTTTTACTTTGGGACTTAATCTTGAGGCTCACAGAACACACTTGATCTTGTCTTGGCTTCTTTTTCTCCTTTTCCTCCCTTTAATGACAACGCAAAGAAGATTTTCGGCTTCTTTTGACTGTTGGCTCCCTAGGTGAGCCTCAGTGGAGGAGCGAGATCCAGCGGGAACTTTCCAGATACGTGGGGTCTGTAACACACACAGAGAATTTTAGATTCGAAGGGTCACTGGTCTGTGACTGACACCTGCCCTTCTGTGCTGTTGGGTTTGGCAGAACCGGGGAGGTCAAAGCCAGCCCTGGCCTCTCCTTGCCTGGCTCGCTGGGCTCCTCCTCCATCCCCCGGGTGCCAGCGAGGTCTCTGCTGCTGGAGCTGTCTGCCCTGCTCCTGGCACATCATCGGGCAGCGTGTCCTCCCTGCTGAGCTGGGGATCCTCCGCGGTGCCAGGCACGAGCGCTCGTGCAGCTTGGCTCTGCAGCACCTTGGCGAGGAGCTGGCAGAGGAGAGGAGCGGCTGAGCGTGCTTCAGGAACGGGGCTCTGCTGGGTCAGCCGGGCTCTTGGGGGCAGACGGAGAATGGCTGCGAGTGCTGGGACTCGAATGCAGCCAGGCTGCCCTGGCACAGCCCCTGCACGGCACGGCTGGAGCTGGCGAGCTGTGATGGTTGGGGCAGCTGGAAGAGGCAGCGTGACCCTGCTCGCTGGGCAGATCACGTCACTCCCTGTCCCCTGTGTACCCCGGGACAGGAGACCTGTCCTGCCCTGCCCTGCCCTGCCCTGCCCTCAGCGTGTGTGGACGGGGCCGGGGAGGCGCTGGCTCTACTGGGCAGGCTGCTGGTGGGCCAGCAAGTGCAAAAGGGCTTGTACCACTTCTGCCTTCCTCCCTGAGGCTGAGCAAGGCTGATCCTGCCCGGGAATGTCGGGAGCTGGCCAGGTAACAGTTAACTGGGCCAGGAATCCCAGTAGTTACCCTGGCTGGCTGCCCTCCTTGCTGTCTCGGCTCATGCTGGGGAGCTGGGTGAGGAGGTGGGATGGGATGGGAGGGCAGCCGAGGGGGTCACTGCAGTTGTACAGCATCCTTGCTCCAAAACAGTGCCCACCCATGCCGGGGGGTCTGGAGGCTGGATCTCTCGAGGTGAAGGTGCAGGCATGGGAAGGGCCCCGGGCTGGTGGGACAATACCTGCCAGCGCCTAGCCCTGCCAGCTCCCAGCTCCGGGGAGCCTTGGTGGCGCTTTGGCAAGCTCAGGCTGTTGATTTTGCCACTAATGCCAACCAACATCAGGAAGCACGTGGAAATAAATTTAAGAAGATGGCTGGAGTAAACCCAGAGCCTTTCTATGGCTCTTACTGGAGTCCCTCCCACCACA
>NW_010431282.1:21618-22637 GCF_000710305.1 Buceros rhinoceros silvestris
CCCACCACAGAGCTTAAGGTGTGAAGTGTCCCTCGCTGCCTCCAATGGCTCCGAGCTGCAGGTTGGGCCGAGGCGGGTGCTCACAACCTGGGTTCCCAGGGGATGTCTCGAGTAAATCACTCCCTGCACCTGCCAAGTCGTAACTGCACAACTCCAGAATGCCTCGCAGCTTATCCTGAGATGAGAGCGTCGCAGAAGGTCACAGCCGTGATAAACGTCCGCTCCTGGGAGGACAGTGTTGTTCTTCCACACCGCTGCTGGTCGGTGTTAACCAGGGTGTTAAACTCTGGGTTCTCTGCTCCTGGCAGCTCTCAGCAGGGCTCTCGCCTGGTCTAGCAGCGCTCCCAGAAGCCGTGGCATGGCCGGGTCCTGTCCCCCTGTCTGTGGCTGCTGCTCGTTTTGGCCCCGGCTCTGCGCCCAGCTTTGCTCCCAGGCTGCGGGGTGGCTGCAGTGAGCACACGTACTCTGCTGGGGACGAGGGGAGGTGGAAGCTGCCTGGCTGGGAGCCTCTGGGCACACAGGGCTTGTGTCCTGCCTGGCCTTCACCCTCTCCTCAGCCCTGGACGGCTCCTGGAGCTCGCTGTGCTGCAGGGCAGGCTGCAGGATGCTCCTTCGACAAACAGCTTCTGTCTCCCTTGCCCACAGATTTTACTGGCGTGGCTTCAAGGCTCATCGGCGAACTTGAGCAGCAGAGCTGTTTCCTGTCTCGTGCAGAGTCGCTTCACAGATTCGATGGTGGGTTTTTTGTGCAGTGTGAAATGGCGACAGATCCCTAGTGCTGCCATGCAGCCGCTGAAAGAGGGGACGGTTGGACGGCTGAGGAACAAGAGGCATCCTGCCTGAGACCTAGCTGTTAGGGCAGAAAAACGCTTGTAGAGACCGGGTGGAGGAGGTTGCACACTGCCGAGTCCTCCCACTGTGGTGGAGCGGTGGGGGTGGCGGTGGGGAGCCTGGCCGCAGCCAGGAAAGCTGTGGAGGGTGGTGCTGACCTGGGCTGGGGGGGCAGTGGCTTGTTCCCC
>NW_010431282.1:22812-23322 GCF_000710305.1 Buceros rhinoceros silvestris
TCTCTTCATCCTCTGGCACACACAGATTGTGACGTTGGCAGCTGTCAAGTCCTGTGCAGCTTCTGGGGAGCCGAGTTGTGTTTGGAGCGGGGAGAGTCCCCTTCCCCAGCAGTGCTGAGCCGCAGGAGCACCGTGCCGTGCCCCGTTTGCTCTGAAGACTGTGTCCAGCTCAGGCCACTGGCGTTGCTCCGAGGTGGGGGGAACCCCAAGCAACCCCGCTGAGAGATTGTGACGTTGGCAGCTGTCAAGTCCTGTGCAGCTTCTGGGGAGCCGAGTTGTGTTTGGAGCGGGGAGAGTCCCCTTCCCCAGCAGTGCTGAGCCGCAGGAGCACCGTGCCGTGCCCCGTTTGCTCTGAAGACTGTGTCCAGCTCAGGCCACTGGCGTTGCTCCGAGGTGGGGGGAACCCCAAGCAACCCCGCTGAGCCGAGCGTGGTGGCCAGGCCGTGGGTGGTGCGGAGGATCCCGGTGTTTTTACCAGCAGACTTTGCTGAGGGTGGCCAGGGGCGCCTG
>NW_010431282.1:23641-24192 GCF_000710305.1 Buceros rhinoceros silvestris
CTGTCTGTCTGACCTGCCCCTTGCCTTTGGCGAGGTAACTCCTGTCCCCCCGCTGCCCCTTGCAGTGCCATTCCCTGGGGACGAGGTATCCTCAGCAGCCTGACGAAATGGCCCACAGTGCTTTCGTGGGGCAGTGGGTGACAGACGGGGAAAATGGATGTCTCCTCTCTGTCTTTTTACAGTCTGTGTTTTGGAGCTGGCTGGAGTAACGGCGTTAATACGGGCGCAGGGGAAGAGCTTTGCTCTGGGTAGCGAGGCTGGTCCCTGCAGGGTTTTGCTTAGATCAGCGACTTTATAACCTCAGGGAGGACACCCGACGCTTTGGGCTGTGAGTGCAGGGCGAAATAAAAGATATTGATGTTTGTGCCTCGTTCCCCTGCAGTGTCCCACAGCAGCTCCATGGTAAAGGAAGAGCCTGAACAAACAACTCTCGGCACGGTCCGGCATGTCGATTGGGGCAGCTGCCTGCTGAGGAAGTTTGTGCTGGCTTTTAGTCAGCGCTGGTGGCCGTGCGGGGCTCTCCGGGGCTCGAGCGTGCCCTTGTCCGGCAC
>NW_010431282.1:24286-25412 GCF_000710305.1 Buceros rhinoceros silvestris
GGGCCCTCCGGGGCTCGAGCGTGCCCTTGTCGGCCAGCTAAAGCTACCGGCCACTGAGCTTGTCCAGGAGCAAGACTCGGAAGCAGAAAAAGTGAGAGAGATACGTATGCCCCTCTCAGCCTGACTCTTTTGGTGTGCGTTTCGTGTGTTCAGAGGCCCCTGCCCTGGCTGTCCATGTGCTTTGGTGCTCTGTCAGGGGGAGTGGTGTGGCTTAGACTGAGGTTTCCTGCGCTCTGGACAATGTCCCTCTTCGACCTGCAGCAGAGGAGAGCCCAGGATGGGTGATGCTCACCTCCAGCAGCTGTGGGGTGGGGTGGGAGAAGGCAGCCCACCTCGCCTGCCGGTCCCGGGGACACCCACCGCTGCGTCGGGATGGCTCTGCTCTCAGAGGTTGCTCCCAGGGGTTTGCGAACAGGTCCCACGACCTGTTCCTCCCAGAGGAATCTCTGACACAGCAGAAATAAACCCAGAGAGCTCTTCTTCAGTGTTTACTTTTATTTTTAGCAGACAATGAGTGAGCGGCTGGAGCTGCAGGCGGAAATGCTGTCTCTGAAGCTCAGCCCCCCCTCCGCCCTCGCCAGGAAGCGCATGCTGCACGTGCGCCCGGCCGGGGTGGTTGTAGACAAAGAGTTTCTTGATGCTTTTTCTTCCTCCCCCCTGCAGTTCCCTTGCCCAAGGGCAAAGAGGATTTGCTTGCTGACATGCGAGAGCCTCCTCGCGCGGAGCTGGGCTCAGTGTGCTGGGGGAGCTCAGCTGCCTGGGGTGGGGGCAGAGCTTCCCAATTGTCTCTTCTCTTCGATTGGGGAGTTAAATTATCACTGACATGGTGCTGGTGGTGCTGAGAATGGGAGGCTGAGGTGGCTCGTGGGTCCCTCCACCCGGCCATCCTTCCTCTATGTGACCAGCTCGGACGGAGCTCGTGCATCCCGGCTCTGCCCCAGCCTGGCTCGATGGCCTGCGGCTCCCCCGGCGCTGGATGCGTACGTAGCCCTGTTTGTTTTGCTCCTTCGCTGTGTGCCCCTTGGGGTGTCCCCAGTGAGCGGTGGGTCTCCGTTGCAGCGTGTCACAGTGACGGATGTTCGTGGTGGCTCCTTTGTACCTGCTCTGGCCAGAAATCGCTGCCTGC
>NW_010431282.1:25528-26135 GCF_000710305.1 Buceros rhinoceros silvestris
CTTCCCCGCAGAGACCAAAGGGAGAAGCAGGCGGGTGCTGCTCCCGGTCCTGCTGGCGGATGGGGATGTGGTTGGACCCCGGTTTGTGCTCGTTGGGCAGATGGCCCAGCCGGCTCTGCTGGGACCACGTGCTCCCTCAGTGAGATGTGCCCTGCCTGGGGAATGCCTTGTTGGGGGCTGTGGTTGTTCTGGTGCTTGATTCCTTTGGAGGCTGGAGTTTCCTCCATGCCTGTGGTGTCTCTTCTGTGTCTGTGGCAAAGGAACCGACCTGAAGTAAAGCCCTGGCTGTGGGTGGCTCAGTGGTGCCAGATGCCACAAGGATGGGCGATGCACCCTGCAGCAGTTGTGACCGAGCTCGGGGGCCGTGTCCTGCCGCGGTGCTGGGGCCAGGGCTGGTGCTGGAGCCAGGCCTGGGAAGTGGACAGCGAGAACTCGTGTTTGTGCACAGAACAGAGGCAGATGCTCTTCCCACGGGCTGTGGCTGTCGCTGTCGTAGCATGGCATGGTCCCAGCTCTCCCAAGGTCTGGCCCCCCCACAGACCTCCGCCTGCAGCGGATGGCAGCGGCCTGCCCGCCCTTGCGAAGGGGGGGTGGGCCTGGGCGGGGC
>NW_010431282.1:26178-27512 GCF_000710305.1 Buceros rhinoceros silvestris
CCCCAGAGCCCCGCCCTGCAGCGGATGCCAGCGGCCTGCCTGCCCTTGCGAAGGGGAGGTGGGCATGGCTGCGGCTGCAAACGCACTGGCCGAGCTGCTGCCGGTTTGCTCCCTCTGAGCCGGGGGACGCTTGATTTCTGGGAGCAGCCCTCACCTGCCAGGTCCCCACCTCGAGCTGGCTTGTGGCCATGGGGAGAGGTTCTGGCATTGCTCTCCATCACGGGAGGAGCTCATCCTTGTTTTTTCTGGGAAGGGGTGAGAGGATTTGGCAGCTTGGGCAGCCCCTTCCAGGACCGCAGGTCTGTGCTGTCCCTGGCTCTGGTGGCACAGGGGACTGGCTTTCCCCTGGTGCCCGCCTTGGCGTGGAGCTTCCCCTGCTTACACAGCATCCGTGTGCTTGCCCCGGCGAGGGGGCGGGTGGAGTGGGCTGGGGATGGACCGTCCTGCCCTGTGCCAGCTGCTCGGGGCAGGCTGGCTCCGGGGGCTGGCAGGGCTGTTTCTTCCTCCTCCGGGAGCACTGAAGGCGCAACTCTCACTTCCTCCTCATTCAGGTGCTGATTTTGTGGCAAATTGAATAGTAAAGGGCACAAAACTCTTTCAGTGACTGTGAATTAAAAGCAAGAGCAGACGGACAGATACAGCCCAAGCTCCCAGGACTTTCTGAATGGTGGGTATTTGTTCTTGGCAAGAGGGGATTTTCTCTCCTTTTCTTTGAGGGAGCCTCCTGAAGCTGTTTATTTCCGCACTCTTTTTGGATGTGACCATTTTCTGCAAAGAAGTCAAAATCGTCAGTGTAGAAATCAGTGGGTGCCAGGCCAGCGCTCCTCGCTCTGCCAACGCCAGGAAAATGAAATGGCGGAAGATGAGATGACTTGACACTGTACGAGCTAAATTCTCCTTGGAGAAGAATGTGAGCATTTCCGTAAGGGACTCCCTGGGTGCCCCCTTCTCCAGCTCATGGAGGAAGAGGAGGGTTAGCCCTTGGCTCTGGGGACTGCGGCTGCTCATTGGGCTGCGCCTGGACAAGCTTCTGAGAGTAAACGCATGGCCAGAGTTGCTGAAGCACAGAGAAGCAGCATCCCACCGTGAGCTGCTGCTGGGAGTGGCCGTGAAAGGCAAAGGGTGTTTTCTTCCTGTTCAGTGGGTGCTTCAAGGCACTGTCCTGGCAGCGCAGGACATGCGTTGCAGCGGTCAAACCTGGCTTTCGTGGAATCGTTTTGGTTGGAAGAGATCTTCAAGCTCCTCAATTCTCCCCATTCCCCCAGCACTGCCAGGTCCCCCCTGCCCCCTGTCCCTCAGCAGCACCTGCACACGGCTGGGAAACCCCTCCAGGG
>NW_010431282.1:27729-28166 GCF_000710305.1 Buceros rhinoceros silvestris
CAGGGACAACCTCAACCTCCCCTGGCTTTGCCTGGGCTGGGGAGGAGGGCCGGGAACCCACTGGGTGATGGGTGCTACTGTTCCCTACCCACAGCTGCACATGGGTTTTGAAGTGTGTGGTGCCCAGAGAAGCCTCACGTGTAGATCTGGTGCCAGCTCCTTGCCCCACAGTAGCGAGCTGCGTCAGCATGTGTGTGGCGGTAAGAAGAGTTCTGTCCTCAGATGGACCCTCTTGGGGTGCCAGGACAGGGTCATGGGCACAAACTGGACCACAGGGCATTGCAGTGAAACTGTTGAGGATGTTTGAACACTGGACTGGGCTGTGGCGTCTCCAGCCTTGAAGATACTCAAGTATCTACTCGAGTAGATACCGTCCTGGACAGCCCTCTGTGGCTGGGCCGGCTTGAGCCGGGGGGGGGGCTGGGGGGTGGCCAGAG
>NW_010431282.1:28242-29585 GCF_000710305.1 Buceros rhinoceros silvestris
CTGTGGCTGGCCCGGCTTGAGCAGGGGGCTGGACTGGGTGATGTCCAGAGGTCGCTGCCGCCCTCAGCCATACTGTGATCTTCATTCCTGAAACGCCACGTGAAGTTGGTTCCTTTGGCTGCTGCTGTTGAGGGAACATCTCCAGCTGCACGGCTGTTCTTCGCCTCTGCTCCTCATTCCTTGCCTGAGGTGGGAAGGAGCTGAAATGGGGCTGCGGTGGCCAGGTCCCGTGCGTCAGCTGTGGCTGGCGCATGGGGCAGAGGTGTGAGGGTGCCCAGGAGGGGCACGTGTGACGTTGTCTTCTGTAGGTCATTTTAATCAAGGAGCTGCTCTGCAGGCTGGGCTTTCCCATCCCTCCTTTGTCCAAGTAATTCTGGAAGAAGGGTAATGAGCTGGAAGATTTGTCCCGTGCTTTAGGGCGAACCCCATTAGCTGTGTCTTAGATACAATTTCCCTGGCACTTTTCTCCGTGTCAGACGCGGTGATTAGAGCTGAAACTCCTTGGCTGCCGTTGCAGTCTCCGATTTACAAGCAGTGCAATATTTCCAGCTGAAACTGGCATTTCCAGGCTTCCATCTGACAACTGTCCTGGATTTTGCAAGGTTTTCTGAGGGTAAATCGTTTTTGGCCTGATGCTTTTTGCTGCCGGAGCAGGAGCCGGGGAAAGCATGTCCCTCGGTCCTGCCCATTAACACAAGCGCGGAGGCGCAGCCCTGGCTGTTGAGAGCCGGTTTCCTCATTAGCGGCTGTGACCGAGGACGCCCTTCACGTAGACCTTTGCGTCAGCGACCAGCCCTAGCGAAGCAAAACAGTGATTTGCAAATACTGCTCTTTGTGCTGTTTTCCCCCAGCGACTTTGCCTTGACTGTAAATGCTGGAGCAGACAGCGGAGCCTGAAGCCAGGCAGGTATTGGCCTGCGTTTCAGGGCTGCTGCAGAGCGGAGCCACCTTCCGTGCCTGTAACAGGCTGGATCTGCAGCTGGCCGCTCAGAGATGCTCTCTTGGGGGTTTGGAGGCCGAAAGCGAAGGCGCTCTGAGCCAAACCAGCTGAAAACGGAACAATGTTACGATAAGGCAGAAAAAGCACCAAGATGCCTCTTTTTAGTGGAGGAGTTTTTCCTCCGTTAGCCCTAATGGAGGAAGACTTTCCACTGAAGCTTCCTCTCCTGGCAGCTTTTGGCACTCCCCTGTCCTCCTGCTTTCTGCTGTGGCTACGGCTGTGGGCGCAGCAGCATCCTCCCGGCTTGGTGGGTGCTGGGCTTGTCGCCTGTGTCGTGCCACGAGACAGGTTGAGGGCTGTGCTGCAGGCGGGGGTTCCTGTGTTTCGGCGACTTGAGAAGCCA
>NW_010431282.1:29687-30790 GCF_000710305.1 Buceros rhinoceros silvestris
TTGGGCAGCCAAGGCTTCACCAAGACAGTGTCTGCTGGTGGTCTTACCTATTTGTTCTTTCTCCTTCCCGTGTCCATGTTCTTCTCTGTAGTGACAGACCAGACCAGAGCCAGGGGAGCCTGTAGATGTGGTGGTGGGTTTTTTCCCCATAGGGTGACTTATCCACACCAGTCCCCTGCATGGTTTTTATGAAAGCAGAAGGCTGAAGTTCTTGCTCATGCATCTACTGTTTACTGCTGAATAAGAGATGAATGTGTTCTCCGAGTTACTGTGGTCCCCTGTCGACCCAGTGACTGACAGTCGTCTGGAAAGAGGGCAGTGCATCCCGGTTTATTGTCAGAGGTGCCAAGCAAGTGAGGGAAGGTTTTGCCCTCAGAGGGTCTTTCACAACATGTGCCCAGGCTCGAGGCTGCTGAGACCCCTCAGTCTGAGCTCCTTGCTCAGGCCTGAGGACTGGGATGAGCTGAAGCTGGGCTTCTGCTGGACCAGATCACTCGAGAGTTCTTGGCCCTGTTCAGGATGTACAACCAAGCTGGGCCTGTGGTTGTCCTCTTCCACAGGGCTCGGGGTGTTGCTTACCGCCCAGTTAGGTGCTGGTGATATGCCAGGCTCCGTCCACCTCGCTAATGGGCAGGGTCTCCATCTCTCTCTCTTCCTAGCGATGGTGGAGCGCGGAGGGCTGCGCCGCGGCTGCCAGGAGCCCAGAAGGAGCTGCTGTGGACCCTGAGGCACCGGGCGGGATGGACCTTGTCCAAGGGTGAGTTGGGGGCGTGCCACGCTCCTGTCCTTCGCTCACTGATGGTTGGTAGGGGAAGAGTCGTGCTCGCGTCCGGGGAAGCCGCCCTCCAACGTCAGTGTGTGGTGTGCACGGTACCTTCATTCCGTTGTCGCAGCGTGGAGCAGAGCCCTGCCCGTGGGGAGCAGCTGTGCCGCCCTGCACGGAGAAGCAGCGGGTGCCTCTCCCCACATGCTGCTGACAAATACCTGCTGGTTCTGCAGCCGGGTGCAGCCCCTGTGGATGGTGCTGGGAGCTGTGGGGAGTGCGGGGCAGTGTTTGACTTTTAGCCCAGAGTAAGGCAGCGTGAGCCAGCTGGGGCTGCGGA
>NW_010431282.1:30951-31202 GCF_000710305.1 Buceros rhinoceros silvestris
CACGACGGTTTGTACCACCCCGGTGCGTCCTGTCAGAGCCGCGGGTCTCTCCGCAGTGGTGGTTGCGCCCGTGTGTTTAATCTCAGTCCATGATACCAGCTTCCCACGGTGAGGGCTGCGTAAAGAAAAAGATTCTTCCTGACTCCCTTTGTAGCTGCTCTTGTTTCCCCCACTCAGTTGCGGGGAGGATTTGCCCTTTCAGGGAGGTTCCCCTGGGAAGCGTGTCCGGGGCTGTCCTGGCTGCGCAGAAG
>NW_010431283.1:0-296 GCF_000710305.1 Buceros rhinoceros silvestris
GGCCCCAGCGGTCACCTGCTGGTCCCCGTGCAGGGAGGGTGCAGCCCCTGATCCCCGCCAGGGTCCAGCCCGGCCACAGCTGCCTGCGGGGAGGCTGCCAAACCCGCGGGATGCACCAGGCTACCGCAAGCCCACACTCAGCGGAGCCTCTGGGTACCCATACGTGCTCTTGCCTTGGGTGCCAGCGCATGCCTGGGTGCCCTGTGCTAAAAGGTGTCGCTTCTGTCTCCCAAGGCTCTGATAAAACCAGGGAGGTGGCGAGGGCTCGGCTCCGTGGGCAGCACTTGCCCTGGCTG
>NW_010431283.1:321-1420 GCF_000710305.1 Buceros rhinoceros silvestris
TCCTCAGCAGGGAACAGCCACCGGCTGTTTCATTCCTCCACAATCCTCCCAGATAAATGCTCGGTTCCCCTTGGAGCACAGTGGGTGACCTTGGGGTCTCACCACAAAGGTCACTGGTGGATTCTGAACCCTCCAAGCAGCGCTTTTTTGTGCGAGGCCAGACAAGATGGGCAGCGAGCGGCCGGTCACAAGTGGCCCTGTCTGCTGCTGGCTGAGAGCTGCCCCCGGGCACGAGTGCCCCGGGGCTCCTGGTATTGCCAGGGGAACAGCTCCGGTGGTTTGACTCCCTGCCTGCGTACCCTGACCCTTATGGGGTCTGTGCCCGTGAGTTTTCGGACGCATATGCTCTGCTCTGTGAGTGCAACCGGCCATGACACTTCAGGAGCACGTGTGGGCCAGGTCCCCCTCAACAGCAGAAGTAAGAGAAAATTCAGAAAACCTCCAACTGCCACCACTGTGTGGCCGTGAGAAGCCATCCCCGTTCCGTGAGCCCGCAGCCACCCTCTTCTGCCGGAGCCCAGCAACAAGGCATGGAAGGAACAGCTTGCTGTCCTGACCCAGTTGAATGCCCATCTGAATCAATTAAATCTACAACTACCGGGGAAAGACCAGCCCGTGATGGATTTGTGTTCAGCTGCGCACAGATTGCAACCACGAGCTCCGACTTAACTCTTTCAGCAAGCACTAAGTAGTCGCAATGCCTGTGCCGAGGCAGAGGCTGCTCCTCTCTTGAAGAGCCGGATGTTTCTAGAATTTCAGGAAGGTTTCCTCCACACCACGTATTCCACCAGATCTTTGAAAGTGAAGTCACTTCTCAACTGTGAGCAGCTCTTTCAGAGCAAATAAACTCGCTCCAGGCTCCACACCCTGCCTGCTCCCCACCGCGACCTCGGAGCATCCTCCAGCAGCAGCATCCCGTCCCCGCCACCCTGACTCTGCTCGCCGGGGACGCGCTGCGTGGCCCAGCTCCAGGGGGAGACCACGCGGGAAGGAAGCACAGCCAGCGGAAGGTGGGGATTTACGAGATGGTGTTAACGCACATGGTCTGGGCAAGTGACCACGTGCCCACAAACATCGCCACAGCTCGGGCAGCAGAGAT
>NW_010431283.1:1573-10288 GCF_000710305.1 Buceros rhinoceros silvestris
CTGAAAGCAAAGTACTGCCCATATTGAATTGCTGCTTATAATAAATCAGTGCAAGTGGGTGGCAACAGCATCACGGCCATGGAAACAAGAGACTTCTGTCGTTTCTGGTACCAACGCCGGCAACTTTTTAGTTCAGTTAGAAAGAATTGAAACTAGGTGGCAAAAGAACATTCACAGAACTTTAATGTTAAATAATTCACAAAGTTGGTTAAAGGAGTCATTTACATTGCATTATCTGAAGGGTCTTTCCCCATTGCATCTGTGCTGCATTTGCACATATAAAATACTAAAAATCTTAATAATACCATACTAGAAAATATTGTTTCTCTCGTTCTGCAGGTATCGTGGAAGACTGTACAGTGAAGACTGGCCTGTGCGGTGCGGGCAGAGCTCCCCTCTGAGGCAGCACCGCAGGGCTAAACCTCTAAAACACGAGAACTTCAACGCAACAGGTTGGTGACAAGCAGACCTCTCTGCCTTAGTGTTTACTCCTACACTACGTGTTAAGGCTCAGAAAGTTCCTCTATCCAAAAGCGAGGGAGGACACGGTCGGAGGCGATGCTGCGCAGGCGAGGCTGGGCGGCAGGAGGGGACCGGCAGCGCTGCAGCCGCCCTGCGGCCCCGGCTGTGGTACACGCCCCTGGGAACCGGGGACGTTTTCTCGATACAAAGCCCAGAGCAGCAGCGCAGAGGGATCCAGCTTCGGCGACGAGGAGAGACCTACAGAAGACACTTCTGGGCAACCGAACCAAAACCGCAGCTCTGGCTCCCAGGAACCCCATTCACATCTTCCCTGGGGTACTAGGGATGGACAAGGCCAAAGCAGTTACACACCCCAGTACAAGGCAGGTCTTACTGTTCGTTTTTAAAGAACGCTATTAAGAAAAGGTGAAGGCATTTCTCAGTCCTCGGGTGCAAATGTCTCAGGGAGGAAGAGCAGAGCCCAGGGTCCACGGTGGCCGGGGGCAGGAGGATGCTCTCCTCTCAACCACCGAGACGCTGCCTTGGCTTTCAAACACCGTGCTGACTACAGCAAGTCGCTTCCAGTAAAACGTATGCAAAGCTGAAAAGCACAGTTAAATAAAAATATTTCTGAAGAAAACAAACCACAACAGACCCGACTGTCTCAACGTCTCCTCACAAACCAGCTCCCCTGCCATGGCTGCTGTGCCCTGGCTCACAGTTGCCTCCTGCACTTCAGCAACAGAAGTGGAACCATCTGGGACTACAGCCTCCCCCCAAAAGAACTGTGCATCATATGGACCTTGAAAAAGATTACATCTGTTTATTAATAGTAAAAATGGATACATTTGTCCTACATTTCGTTTTTAGAAATTTGATCATGTCACAAGCAATACCTGTGTGTATGTGGGTGTATTACAGATGTATATAATTTATTTTAACCAGGCTGTGAAATAATATGTAATCACATCTCTTCTTGTGATTGTACATAATACAGTAATTAAATGATGCCAGTCTACGTCATTCTCTTATTTCTAATCAAAGGAACCTGAAGCGTAACAGTCTTCTTTCCGGCTGATATGGCTCTTTATTTTTGTCACAGGGGAGACTTCCCATCACCAACGGGGGATAATCTTCCAGCCGTGGAGACGGGATAATTCAGATTTCTTCCCCGGCTGCTCCCGCCTGTTGGCAGCAGGAGCACCGCAGTCCTGGCTCCCACCTGTCTCGGGCGGTGGGGAGCGTCTCCTCCTCCGAACGTGGCAGAGCGGCTCTCCTCAAGGCCAGGCGTTACTGCTGTCCCGATTTCTTCTCCTTCTGGAAGCTAAAGCTTGTTCTCCTGCTCAGCTTTCTCTGTTTCTGAGCAAAATAGTCTGCCCTGGCTGTGCTTGCTCGCGACTCTAGAATATAGTTCACCTGCAAGACACGGAGCGTGTTTAACTTGGCGGATGTTCCAGCGGGACAGCCCGGGGAGGGCGGGGACCCTCACAGCGCCCAACTGGACCAGACGTTAGCGAAACTGGTCGCAGGGCAGAGACGGCGCAGAGCTCCAGGAGAGCCCCGCTCTGCGCCGGGCCGCTTCCCCGCTCTCCCTCCGTGGCCCTCGGTTCGGCGCAGGCGCCCCAGGCTCTCGGCACCCCTCGCCCCACCCATGTCACCCAAACCTCTGGGTGAGCGCGGCAAGTCGTGGAGACTCACGGTGCTGGTCTGATACCGTAATGGGCTTCAATAAAAGACTTTATCAGCTTCAATAAAAATAATTCTTTCATTATGATGTTTGCACACTCAGCTAATTTCATAGTTTCCCTGTGTTTTGGCACATTTTACTTGATGAAAGCATTTTTAAATGATATTTAACAAGCCTGCTATTCCCTAAATTTATTATCTCCAGTGCTTTGTGATAATCACATAGATAATTTTAATGGAAGGTTAATGCAAGAATCAAAAAGATAAAAATGCCCTTTGGTCTGCCATTAGCTGGTTAATACGCTGTGGCTTAAAACTTGCACAATTTTATGCACTGTAGAGTGTTTCACTTTCATTGCATATTACAGCTTAAGGCATAAAAATATAGGGAATTTTCATGGTCAATAAAGCCTCGGTCTTTCTCACTTGATCATGTAAAAAGCCTAATTTGAAAAGTCTGGATTTCTCTGCTTCTCCTAATGCTGACGGAACTCAACCCAAACCGGTAACTGACGCACGACACCACAAAACATTCAACACAAACAAACTGCGCCTTCAGGAAATACACATTGCTCAGCTATGGTTTCCTCTTGAATATTTACGCTATTCATAACAAACCTCTTTTTTTACGACCAGTCTGACGGGGCGAGTGTTCTGGACTACCACAGGTTATTTGAGATAAAGTAGGAACATAAAAGATAAAAAAAGAACTGGCCTAACGGTTCATGTAAGTAGAAAACCCCCCAAATACGTTCACCTTCTATGTCATTAATAGAAATGATTTTATCGTATGTCAGTTATTTCACAACTCCCTAAACTCCACACAGAAAATAAAAGCAAACGTAGCAGATGGCCTCCCAAAATTACTGCTTTTTCCATTTTGAACTGCTACAAAATACGAGCTTGTGGAAAATCATGTTCGACCTTCCAAAAGCGTAACAAAAACTTGTTTCAGAAAGCAAACCAGCGTGTGCCTGTCCTGAGCCCCGGGAGAAGGGAACCATTCTGAGAAAGTGTCGCCGTCAGAAGAACACCCGTTTTGCTTTGTAAAACCCTCGGCTTGCCAGGGATGAGCCCAAGCCTGCACAGCACCCGCACCCTCGCAGCCCCGCACCTCCACCGCGACACGGGGCTCCCGGCCAGCTCCTGGGTCTGGAGATGGAAACTGTCAGGACACAGTAAAATGTGGCAGTTTCCTAAAAACCCCTGAGAAAGCTGGAGCCTCTGTTAATTAGGACCAGGCATAAAAGGAGACCTCACAGGCGGACCGGCAGCCTGCTCTACGGCTGCTCCGAAATGAATACGGTTACAGCGAGAGCCGGGCGGGTTAATCGCCCCTCAGCGCTCCTCGGGCACTGCTCTGCTCCTGCATTTCCAGAGCCTCTGGAACTCTTTGTGTCTAACAAGTGGGGGAACACCCGGGGCTCTGGGTCACGTTAGAATTTCATACTCACCTTCAGTACAATTTCATTGACAGTAGTAGCATCTGATTCAAAGTAAAGGTGTTTGTAGTCGTGATTGCTTAGATATGTAAGTTTAAATATTGCATGACCTGTAAAGATAAGAAAAAAACCGTTCAGAATATTCCTGTAAAGTTTCAGCGGAGCTCGTGTGCCTGACAGCAGAAAACCACAGATGGTGATCTTAGCATACCATCAGCACGACAGAAGGAAGTAATGAAACGCTGACAGGCTTCTCATGTCATTTCAATTTAAGGCAAGTGGTGGCTTACAGGAGCAGCTGAACTCCAGTCAATAAAGTTCCTTCTCCCATCACATCCCCGCTGCAGGAAATGCAAAAATCTATCAAACGGCTAGTTAGCGCCTGCTCAGCCCGAGACCCCGCTGCAGCGCAACTGCCGCTTTAGGGCTCCTTCCTGTAGCCTTCACCCCATACTCTGCGTGCAGAGGGTACGTGCTATACAGACAGTAATAACAGGCCAATTAACCCCCGCATCATCACCCCAGCAACCTCTCCCCAAACAGCACCAAGCCCAGCCAGCTGCCTGGGGCAAAGGGAAACGCCACCCCTGCCAAACACAACGGGATGCGGCGATGCTGCTGTGAAACAGAACCCCGACCCAGGAACCTCACTCCCTACGAGCGGGACCATCAGAATTCAAGTCCAACTCCTAGTTCCTACGTAGGTGGCACTTCGCTGGCGGGTTACGCTGCTGCGCAGTCCCCAGTGGAAGCCCGAGGTGCTGACAGCCCGGCCAGCCCCGCCGCTGCCGGTGGGGAGCGGTACCGTGAGTACCGCAGGCGGGACAGCATGGGCGGGAAGGCCGAACTTCCTTCACTTGTATGGATGTTCATGGCTTCAAAACTAAAATCAACGTATTCTAGACATCATATTTTTCAATCATTTTTCCTCTAATTAATTCAGTTCTAAGGTAATCTGGAAAATAGCATTCCTGTAAATTCAGGCCTCCCTTGGACAGAAGCCAACTGGAAATCTTTTTTACATTATCTAATACTCCAGATTTCCAAAAAGTGACTGATATATGCTCAGATTGGTGGCCAGAAAATTTGAAATGCCAATGTTTTATTGTGGCATGTTAAGGAGACGTCGAAACCAGGGGAAGGGAGCCTTGATCCACGCCAAGAGCCACCCGACGAACTTCCGAGACCCAAACCAAAGAATGTTGTTGGAATCCTCCAGACTGTGTTTTGCACCATTTCAATTTTCATTTTTAGCGATCAGCTTCTGTAACTGTGTGTAGTATTAAATGTCCAGGGAAAACTGTGGCAGCCAGTGGGGTGCGGTGCTGCGCCATGTCCCCGGGAACGGCGCACGGGCACTTCCGGAACTGTGAGGATGCCGAATTCCATCCCAGGCAGCCTCAGGCGCGGGTGCGTTAACGTGCCCACGAGCTCACAAGGAGGAACTCCCGCATCTTTAGAACCACTGAGACATCCTTTGCCAAAGTATTTAAAGGGGGGCTTGTTGTTATTATTATTAGCAAATTTTTCGATATAAAATTTATATTCCTGATTAGTTCATCATAATGGTGTTCCGCGGCACAGCCAAGGGCAGCGCTCCTGCTCCCAGTCCCACCAGCAGGGAGCCTGCTCTGCTCCCGGCCTTTCCAAGCTGTGGACCCACACTCCTGCACGGACTCGAGGACTCGCTGGGATGTGGCCCTGACATGAAACTCGGTGCGAAGCCTGGGCGTGCGGCACGTGCTGTGGCTGTGCTCAACCCGCTGTGCAGACCACGCAACCCGCTCCTGTGCCCTGACAGATGATTTAGAGGAACGAAACTTGGAGGAGTTTTCTTTAGAAAGCCCCATTAGGGCATTATGTTTATGTGCTCCATGTCCACATTACGCTATTTACAGCATGAAATACGAGTTCATTGAAATCCTAACTGGCACTCTGCTCTGCTACTATTCCAGCCAGGAGGAATTTATGAATTGTGAGATTGATTTCCATTTCCAAGAGTGCTTAAATATGTGCAGTACCAATAGAGCACCACCCCCGACGATGCAGAGATCAATAGGAACTTCAAGGGTTTTGTATTTCCATATCAGAACATCTGGTAACAAATGGCAGCAGCTCTACCGCACACGACCACAGAATTAAAACAAACGCAGATACCGCGTGATGGCTACACTGCCACGACTCCTCTGTGAACAATGGCTTGGTGTCCTTCCACTTGCAGATCTGAAACAGGAGTGTCCAGCTCCAGGAAATGTCAGTTCTGATGTCCCTGCCTGCGCTGGGGCCACGCAGGAGCGCGTTTCATACCAGCTGCTGCAGGGCTGCGCCGACCGGGGGGAGACGTCAGTGTGGCGCAACCAGAACAGATCAGAATTACCACAGAAAACACAGGTTACTCCCAATGATGTTTATCTGTTCAAGCATTCGTGGAAGGCAAACGAAATGACAGAAGCTCATCTGTTGCCACAAGCTTCTGTCACGGAGCAGGTGTCACTCACAAGGCAGCTCGGCAAGCGGGAGCAGGCTTTGGGTGGATGCCCCATCCCGGTCCCGCTCACGCCGTGCGCCCAAGACCGCGCCGGAGCTGAACTCGCTCCGACAGCAGGAGCACAACATCCTACTGTTTGGGTGGATGCCCCATCCCGGTCCCGCTCCCGCCGTGCGCCCCAGCCCGCGCCGGAGCTGACCTCGCTCCGACAGCAGGAGAACAACATCCTCCTGTGAGTGCCCTTCGGCCTTGGCTCTGAACGCTGATAGATCTTCTCTAGCCCTGGAACGCTGAAGGTTCCTGTGTGGTTACAGCCGGAGAAGAGCCTACAGCAGGCTCAGGCGTGAGGGCAAGATGCTGCTGCACTGGACAGCCACTGCGAGAGCTCGTTCCCTTCTCAGCACAACGCCTCAAACTCAATTGTTCAGCGTATCTCCTAATTTTTAACATTTCACTGCCAAAAAAGAGAAGGAAGGGGCTAGTTACGACAACACTCCTCCCAAAGGCAGCGGCACGGCCAGATGCAGGGGGTCTTCTGCTCCCATTTCCCCTCTCCATCCGCTGCAGGTTTGGTGAGACTCAACTCACACAACCTCCACCCCGCACCTCACACCCCGGCCCCACAGTGTTTCTGCGTTCACATGCAGCAGGTGAGAAACACTGAAAAACACACTTTTTGCCTGGAAAACAGTGGAAGGATGGGAATCTACACAAGACATTTTTTTTACCGAATCTGCCGAGCTAGAAATAGTTTTTCTTCCTCCTCTCCCTCCCCCCTGATTCAGACAGCTCCACAAACTGCTCTTTGGCCAATGCCGCTCTTCAAAACACCAGCACTGAATTAAATTGCTAATTAGATGGAGTATGAAAAGAATATTCATGAATTGGACAAAACAGAAAACAAACACTGGGAAATGCAAATTTATGTTAATTTTTCAGTATACCTTGATGATTGCTTTGTCATTACAGGGCCATAAGGCAGAAGTCAACAATTAAGAGTTATTAGTGGAATAAATAGCTAGAGAAAGGCCTCTCTGAAGAACAAAACACTTCTGGGCATCATTTGACATCACCGCAGATTTTCACCATTTCAGAAATTGTGACTACAACAGGATCAGACCTTGAAATCTCTTCTCACAGACTCAGAATGGATTTCAGAGAATTAGAAATACACTAGTGAAAAGGCAAGGAATGATGAAAATAAAATACACACAAGCAATGCTCCTGTACAAAGGCAGATGTACTTACATGGGGTAACCTCTGCTCTCCAAACACCACTATATTTAATCTAAAAGCTTTGGGGAGGGACACATGTGCCACCTCAAACATGATGCCGTGACCCTGGAGCAGGGCCTGAAGGTCCTGCAGCAATGCGAGTGTGCATGACCGTCAAACCAGCCACCCTGACAACCTCCAATAAAGAAAACCTCCAAGAAAATGTCCAAGTTTTCATCCAGGGGATGTCATGCGGTGCACTGCGGCCACGGCCAGGTTGTCAGGGATGTAGCTCCGAGTGTGGTCAGGGACACAGACTGAGCAGGAATTCTGTCCAGAGGGTAGAAGTGGGCTCCAGCCCATTTTATGCACATGCATTTATTCGAGAGGTCCACATTTTAGAGGTGATGTCTCCTTCAGAGGGAGTGACGGCAGTCAAAGCCTTGGGTGACATCCTGACCCCACTGGTGTCAGTGGCACCAGCACTGAGCTCACCCCGCGTACCTGGGGCGGATCTCCTTCAAACCAAGGCATTACTGAAGGGGAAACCAATGATAGGAGT
Source organism: Buceros rhinoceros silvestris (assembly GCF_000710305.1). NCBI lineage: Eukaryota > Metazoa > Chordata > Aves > Bucerotiformes > Bucerotidae > Buceros > Buceros rhinoceros. Next base: position 9,429 of record NW_010431283.1, read on the forward strand.
GTTCAGGACGAGCAGTAACAGTTGTAGTCCTGCTGGCTTGCCCCATTCTCCCAGGGAGCAGCGTATTTCATGACGACTTTTCCTACAGCTCAGGTCTTTATATTCTACTGTAGGTTTACGGTGAAACACCGCTGTTAGTGGGTGGCATGTTTCCACACGTCCTGAAAGCAGAGTTGCAACTGAGGTGCTGCACTTCTGTCGAATTGTGGTACACATCTGGGTTTTTTTCCCCCAAGACTTTTGTTTCTTCTTCAAATCACCATCAAAGGCAGAATACTAATAAATATTTTTGCAAGAATGGTGAAAACTGAAGTATAACTGGGGGTTTCCCAAACCCTCTTCCCAGCAACCTTGTTTGGGAAAAAAGATGATAAATAAATCAAAATGCACTAAGCAGCGTTTCCACATGGCAATCGCCTCCTTCATTGCGTCTGCACCTCATCAATCACACCATTGTCTGCTTGAAAGGCGAGCCTTGTAAATGTCATATCCACTCAAGCCCAAGGAGAAGCGAATCAAAATGCAGCAAGGAGTTTTAATTGGATAGTGTAATTAAACTAAAAAACCCCAGCAGAATAGCTTTGACAGGATAGATGAAGACCCCTTTTAATAGGGCTACAAAACATATTTGTTAAAAGGATGAGGCAATGTGCACTCCTGATTGTGCTCCAGAGGACTTTTATGAAAAGGCTGTTGGGTCGCGATGGATTTAATGTGTCGCAGCCGCGTCTGCGGGGCAGGAGAGCCTCTGCAACCCGCCGCCTCTCCCCCCGCAGATCAGGCCCCCGCACCAACCACGACTGCCATCCCCGGCCTGTTGCCGGGGTCAGGCTGGGCTCGCCAACCCAGGCACAACCCTG
>NW_010431283.1:10420-23496 GCF_000710305.1 Buceros rhinoceros silvestris
AATCGGGGAATGCCACAAAGCCCAGTGCCATCTGTGCCTTCACCGCCTCCCCTCCGCGGCACCTGCCTGCGCTGCCGACAGCACGGCCACACACGCCCCCGCTCGCTGCTTCTGCCACACGCTTTAAGATTCCTTTCACCCCAAGCCTGAAGTTGGGGAACATTTCTCTCTGCTGAGGCTATTTTTAACCTTCTGATCAGACTCTGCAATTAGTCTCCTATCAAGTGCGAGTCTTCTGCTATTCCACAGGCCGCGTTACTGACGGCGGGAGCACCAATGTTAGGAGCTGACCCGCAATATGCTGTGCACCGTTTGCAGAGCACGCAGAGAACTGCTGCCGCTCTGCTCCGGCTCCGCTGCAGGGCTCGGCGCAAACGCGCAACATCTCTATTTGAGCTCCCCGAGCAGCAGGAACCCTCGTGTTCCCAACGCTTTCTGTGTGGTTTTAGTCCTTTCACAACCCAATAAGGAATCCATTAAATTAGTATTACCCAACATGCATAATCTGGAAGAACTGGATACGGAATTAAAACATCAAATACCTTTAGCTTTGAATGAAAACTACATAAAAGCATTTCAGGCATCACTTTGGCTATCACTTACGGCCAGTGTGAATACTGCTGGAAAAGCTATTTTCGTGCAGATGTGGAATTCAATGGGAAAGACTGACTCGTGTAGCAACATCAATCAAAACGTCGGCTCCGCTGGCAGCTCTCGACAGTAAGGCAGGTTCAAAGGTCACAGGATAAAGAAAAAGCCAAGCTCTGGTTCAGCTCTAATATCTCCTTGCTAGAAGTCTCGCAAAGGTACCTGCCCCCCTTCTGGACTGGGCGCCTTTCATTAATCTTCTTGCCATCTTTTTTAACTAGTCATGCAGAACCGCTCGATAGCGAGACATATAATGGGGAGGCCCTGTGCCTATTACCAGGTTAACACTCTGTTAAGCCCCAGTGCAACAATGGAACAAGAATTTAAAGGAAATCTTAAGCTGCAGGGTGCAAAGCAGGCAATTAAATTACAAACCGAAGTCACCGACGTACTCCGTGACCTACAGAACACCTTTGTTTAGACTACCTTAATATTGAGGATATTTTGACCTAGCAACTGAGATGTATCTGCTTTATTGAAACAATAAAAAAGCCGAATGAGGATCACAGAGAATGTTTCTTTAGTGTTCCAGGTAAATTATCAAATAAATCCCGTTTCTGCAGCTACCTGAAAATGCACATGACCAGAAGAACCCCGCGTATTTTGAAGCTGATTAGCCCCGGTGCCACCGAAGGGCCAGCCCCGAGGTCTGCTCCCCGCCCCAGCGTGCCCGCGGTGCAGGCGCTGCGGCAGCCCGGCCCTCGGGAGGGATGGCCACAACGCATCCATCACAGCCGCGCCTGGTCCACAGGGCTCTCTGTAAAAAGGCACCGGTCAGTGACACTGAAGTTTCTCCCTTGTCCAAGTAATGTAAGAGACATTAACAGAATCAGATTTCCTTTAAATTACACTATTGCAAAGGGAAATAATTGCATTAAACGTATTATGTTGCTTCCTTAAGACTTTGTATTATGTACACTTAATTGAGATACAAAGCTCTTTTCAGCTATAAAAATGACAACTACTTTATTAAGGCTTAAATCTTATTTCTCAGTGATAGGATGCTTCCTTTCAAGACTCACAACATTCAGAATGTCTCGTGATAATCAGACCGAACCTGATTTAAACAAGCCGTTTATACACAGTGTTTTCAGGTTCTAATGGCATTTGATCGAGCCAGCAGGGCCATTACCTCTTTCCTCTGACTAAATTCAGGGAGTCTGATTTAATTTACAAATAAAAATTCAAATGCTGACCCAGGCCTACTACAAGGGCAAACAAAAATCATCAGCCATTCCTGCCTGCAATACCCCCACTAATGGCAATTAGATGCCAGAGCTTTCTGTTTTCTCCGAATGCAGCTCCAAGTCCTGTGAACTCCCAGCCCAGGAAGGGCTCAGTCCTGTCGGAACAACACCGAGTCTGTCTGTAAATATTCACGGCACGTCGTCTCGGCAGCCGTCGAGTCCTTTAACACTCACACAAGTGCTACTAAATCTTCGCTGCACCAACCTGCCTTTTCAGAGAAAACTAACGGAAAATAAGCATGAGGCTTTCCACTACATGGATACACAATTCTTCTTTTTACCTTTCTGCAGAAAAGCACCAGCAAAAACTCTGGGATCTCTTTAATCTGCAGAAAGTCAGAGCTAATTGCGTATTAAACTGTGTTAATGACCACGTTCAGAGGAACGATTGCTGCAGAAACCTCCAGCTACACCGATCACAGCGTCCAGACTCCACTCCCAACAGCCCTTACCGAACAGTAAGGTCTGTTTGGACGCTCCTGCAAACCCTTCCCCTCTCTCCAGCGCCAGCCAGGCGAAGCAGCAGCCAGCTTTAGGACAGCCCCAGCTGCCAGTCTCCAGGCAGGCAGGAACCTTCCCTCGCTGTAAGGGTCCGAGCGCTGCCACACGTGCAGAACACTTCGGAAAGACGAGATGAAGCGTGTTTGTGTTACAAGAGATAAAAACATGAAAACAAAATATACGGCAGAACACAAAGGCCTTATCTATCAGCCTGCCTTTCTTTGCAATAATTCATTCAAGGAAGACCCAAGAATAATTTTTGATGTAAACTGCTACAAACATACATCACTACGCTGATAAAAATCACAGACAAAACTTGTGAAATACAGTGAGTTTCATTCCTTTATGCTACTAAAATAACTTTTTTCCACTTAAAATTCAAGAGATACTGATCCACTGTTGAGAGTTCCCCAAGATGTATCATTCCGAGGTGTCACACTACAAGTCTCTTCTACTGGCTTAAAATGATGACTTTTGGAACATGTTTAGTGACTTGGGGAGAGGTCAGCAGATTTCCAGAGGAATTACTTTCTCCTTCTGGAACTGTGCCAAACACTTATTTAACAGGAAAAGTTTACGACAGCTATGTGAAAATGGGCAAATAAACCTCCCGAGTATCATAAAGGCTGCATTTGCTGTAACCTGTCAGCATCCTCTCCAAAATAACCACGATTCTTCGTTCAACGGTCTCCGTGTGAAGGTACCGCCCTTCCGTGTTGGAGTCTTTGGGTGTTGAAATTCTGTCCCCTATTTCTCCCTGCGTTGGCAGGATTTGGGTATAAACATAATTGCCTCCAGCAGCAGATGCTGCCTCTGAGGCCGAGGAGCACCATCCCCTGCAGGGTGCAGCTCTGGGGGTGCTCAGGGACAGCCCGAAGGTCTCGGACCATCGCTGACCTCAGGTTTCGAGGCTGGCTTTTCAGATAGAGCCCCATTTTGTGGGCACAATTTTACCACTACAAGTGTCTACATTCAAAATGAAATGCAGCTACACATCCAGAGGTGTTAGTGTATTTACAAGTGCAGAACTGCACCTTGACCTGTAAAGACAACCGTTACACGTTTGAACTGCCTGGCCGCTAGGGAAGTCTCTCCTTGGGATCAAGCCTTCCCAAGGACCATGAAATCTTGCTGGAGAGACAGAAAAGGAAGACGATGACTGGACTAAGAGCCTGGAAGTAGAAAGGGGTAATGAAGGGGAGCACGATATAGTTCAATAATTGCTGATAAAATCTGTGGCAGCCATAAATTTACTCTTCCAAGAGAATTCAACAGATCATTACCTCTGTAAATATGTATCACATATTTCTCCCTCTCTGTCACCTTGCGGGTAAGTACTTCATACTTAGCATCCCTACCCTGCCAAAGCACAAGTGCAATAAAAGCCATCTGAGCTTTTGAACCGCAGTTACTTTTGATAGTAGGTACTTACATTTTGGGACCACTGGGAGACATTGCCCGACTCCCCCGGGGCCCATCCTGTGCTTTTTAGAACAGATTTTACAGATACAGACACTCATTCCTCCACTGATACAACAAGCAAAAGCACCGGGCTTTCGCTCTGACCTTTTGTCGAAGACTGGCTGAGCTGGGGCGCCCAACCCATCCTCCAGCCAGCTTAGCCAGCACTGCACGGTCACTGCTCCCCTGAAACTGAGCTCTCAGAGTGGCACGCCATAATCCTGGTGACCCTGCAGGCACGGCTGATGCAAATTTAGACTGCGCTGATACTTACCGTATATCTGAGGTCCTCAATTACACCCAAGAAATTGTTTAAAACGAGCCTGGATGTTAAAAAGTTCAAAAAAATTGAAATTACGTTGAACCATACATTTGACTACCATGCTATGGGGCTAGAGACCAACGAGGCAAAGCCAGTGTTTCCTTGGTGTGACACTGTCAGCAGCTACTGATAGTGGGCAAAAAACACTCTTAATGATGCCATTAGCTGTAAGGAGCATTAAAAGGTCACTCATGAAATGTGTATCTGTTTATGTGTTCTCTATAACAGAATCGAGTCAGATTAAAAACATCCTATAATGAATAAAATACACCTATAGAAAGAAAAGGACATGGCAGCAATAATTCTTTGGACATCTAGCACATACAGGGAGGGAGAGGAGAGAGGACATAAATAAAAAGGACTACTCACTTGGGCTTTTTTCTTCCGCAAGGTCACAGGCACAGAGGAGTTCGGAATCGATTGAAATGGGTTTCTGCTTAATCCAAAACTTAGTGCTGGCCTTCTGATTAGTAACAGGGTCTATCTCTACCTTGTCTCCAGAAATACCTGAGATGAGAAAGAATAGAGAGCCACAATAGTGATCTGTTTAACCAATTTCATATCAGCCGTTTGACACACTTTATAAATCTTAAATGGGATGAAGGAATATTGCCCTTTTGGGCTTTCTGAAAACACAGGAGCTTTTGAAACCAAAAGCAAATGGTTATCAAACTGCATTGACAATCTGCATTTTATTCCCCTGCATAAGCATACCAACAAGAAAGAAATATCACAGAAAAAAATTCTTCCCAACACGTACAGAGCTATTCTGGAAGCAGCAGCTACACGAGCTGCAAGATTTATAAAAAGATACTGCTAGTTTTTCAATCCCCACTATTGTATGTCACAGACACTATCACACCTCGTCCCTGGTCTAGCTCCGGCACAGCACACACACGACATCGTCTCTGGGAGAGGACAACACCCATCCGCAGCACCACAGACACGCTCTTTGTGTTACCCAGATCCTTGCAAACAAAGACATCCAGTCCCGGGGATCCTGCGCGTTTTCACACTGCTGGCATTTTAAAGCCAGCTCTAATTAGGCTGCGCTGAAAGCAAGCTGAGGATTTGTGTAGCTCCTGGCACGGGCACCCAGCCCTGCTTCCCAACATGGGCTTCCCCAGATGGCCGGCTCCTCGCTGCCGCTGCCTGACCAGGATACGGCGGGCGGCCACGCGCCAACCCCATGGCACACCCTGTGAGAGCAAGCGCAGAACATGCCTCTCTCGTCCCTCCAGCCCTTACTGCCGAAGCCATGCAGCCCTTCCAGCGGGACGCTGCCGGGGCAGGCTGAGGGCCACCAGCGCTGGGACCGGCCCGGGACGCTCGCTGTGGTTTATAGTGGTCTTTCTCACTGCGGTGCGAAGCAAAAGCCCTGCTACGCTGCACGGATGGACAGAAGCTCGCTGTTCAGTAGCTGTTGACGTGACTGAACAGACTTCCCAGTGTGCTTTTCACATCAAGATGTGTGTAGCCTTAAAAAGAATTACACTTCCTCCTCCATGAGTTCTAGGTGAAGCTCATGAGGAAGTGACAAAAGGAAGCAATACAGGAAAGAAGCACTTAAACGTCATTTCTCTTCTGCATCTCTGCGAAAACCGCAGAGAGAACCCTCTTCCCTCTTGAGGGCTTTGGCTAAGATGCTTTCAAATACATTACGCTTGCTCATCTGAAGCACAAGAAAACCTGATGGAGCTGCTGAAAAAACTTTTCAGAGACGTGACAAATTCACAGTGAGATGCCCCACACATAACGCCTCTCCCAAGCCCTCCAAAATGAACGCGGAACTTCTTAAAGGCTGGACAGAGCTGCAGAATTTGCAAACCATATTGGTTTGTATTTCATGCTGCTCACAAACCAAGGCAGACGGAGGAGCAAGGGGCAGACCCTGCCGGCGCGCTTCCTGCTGCAGCCCTGTCCACCCCTCCAAGGTCACCTCAGTTTAGCCCTGGCTGCTGCGATGGGTTGTCCCGATGCCACCAACCCCCGCCCCCCTCTATTAATCCAGGAATGCGCTTTGTCATTAGAGACACGTCACATCAGAGAGATCACATTTCAATTAAGCGTTGCATCAAGAGCCCAGTTAACACACGAACTGCTAGAACTGGGTATTTTGAGCAGGCTGATGCTCTATCTGGAGCCCATGTTGTTTGGCAATCTAATTTTGGACAGATTATTTAGAACCCGTGCTGTTACTTCACTGCAATGGTTAACTGTTCAAAATGGGCTTTTCTCCACCGTAAGGAAAATACGCAAAGTTGGTGGTACAAGTTCTTTTTTTTCTCACTGAAAAAAGTCAAGGCAAGTTCTAAAAATAAAGGTGCAAATTCTTTGTGTGCGAGGGTTGTTCCCCATGCCTTCCTCTCAAAGTGTCACCCCTGAAAATACCCTTAAAAATTTTTCACTGTATGGGCCTGCAACTTCAGAATTCACAGTCAGTCAATATTGTTAACGCACCTTGTTAATTTGATAGGATTTGTCAGGTAACTCCACTGGAAAATTATATAAAACTGTTCCAGATGAACAGATGATAGTGACATGAATTAAAGTGATAGAACAATAGTGGAATATAAACCAGAAATGACACCCAAAGTGGCTGTTGATTTATTGCCATCCCGAGTTTGGTTCTGGGCTTCCATGTATATTAGTGCTACAAATCTGGGTCCATTTAGCAGAGAGATGCTCATACATACATCACCAGCTCCTGCTCCAAGCCAAGGTCACTCCCCATTGCATCAATCTTTTCAGCAGAGGCTACTTCACCAAGCATGGATTTTGTAACCATCTCTGATGCAACAGACTTCCTCCTCTTTCATCTTTTTTTTATCATGTAAAATACACTTTAACTTCTATTATTTTTATCTGCAAATTGTTGCTGTATACTTCATCCATTATTTCTGTATCTCGACATCACTGCCTTAAGCTCACACACATCCAAAGAGCACATTGACAAAGAATGTTGTCTTTTTTGTGTTATTGTTCTCGCAATCTGTATGTGTTGAAACCTAAAATCAAACCAGTATTATGTATGTGCAGTCTCTGTATGGCGGCACAAATTAGTCATAGTCAAAAACCAAGTAAAAATGCTGCTTCCACTATTTTTTTAATTCATTCTTTTTATCAAAAGAAATGCCGTGCATGTGCTAGTCCAGTAACACTGTTCTGCTCTTGCTTCCTTTGTGGGGCCTGAAACTGGCCCCCCTCTTCAGAAACACTTGCCAGCAGTAATTTTCCAAGACAACGGGCTTCTTTTAGTTTTGCTATGTGATACACAAGCGAATGTGTCTCGTTCCTTCGCAACACGATGGAACCTTTGTAAAAATGCTGAGAGCACCATTGTACGTGCATTACACTGTGCTATGAGCTAAAACATAAACCCCCAGACCGTAACCTGCTCCGGCTGAAGCTTTCCACTGTAATAAACCCACCGGTCAAAAGGTGATCGCTCCTCCCACGGTCACCGGCTTATCGCTTTTTACTAAAGCACTGTGCACAACGTACAGAAGATCGAGCTAACTCCAGCATTTTCAGTAGACCTTGCCTCGAATTCAATCATCAGGCCCCAAAACAGCTGAAACGTTTCCAAAAGTACCACTATGCAAACAGCAGTTCACGAGCACGGCGCACGCTGCTGCTACCTGTTCTACCCAGCTGCAACAGAAGCCAGCACAGAGCCCGTTCAGCCCAGGGACCTGCCTGTGCCTTACACCGCTGGAGGAAACTGCAGGGTGTGGAGATGAGCCACGCTGCGGGTTTTCTCCACACTTCTGGGCTCTGTCACACGTAAACCTCCCTCCGTGTGAAGCCCAAGGAACTGGGGCTTGCCCCCCGACCACACGGCTATTCTCAGCGCATCTGCTGCGCCGCAGTTCAGCCAGCCTGGCAGCTGATGCGCTCCCGCACAGCCACCAACACCGTCGGTACTGCCAATAAGGAGCAAGAAAACGACTGGGGATTTTCGGTGTCCTCTAGAAAAACGGTTGCTCTGCTCTGGCTGCTCCATGAAAGTGATAACATACAAACGCTGCCGAGAAAAGTCGTTGCAACCAGCCTTAGTTAAAGTGACACCGAAGAGCTCCCAAACCACCGTTACTGGTGAGTGATGGTAAACCGTTAGACATCGTTTTCTACATTTCGGATTGTACGGAGCAGTCTGTCACTTGCAGAAGATGGACACATTGGCACTCGGCAGCCCTGTTCCAAACTGCACCTCAGTGCCTACTCCTCCAGCATTACTCTTCTAACAGCTTTGGAAAAAAAGTGGAGAAGCCCCAGCACCATGCACTTCTTTTGACTTTATGGAACGGTTTGGATGCTGTATATTTGCCCAAACTTTGGATACTCCACCGGAGTTTTCTTAGATGTTTAAAAAATAATTAGATTATAAAACTCACGTTGTCAGCGTACTGCCATCAAAAATATACAAGTTCACAGATTGTTCTAAAAGGGAAATTTTATGGTCCTTACACTACTGGACAGGGTCAGCTCTGCCGCTGCTGCACAAGTTAAGCCATTTGTTTCGTTTAACAGCTTTCTCCCTTAACCATTTATCTTTAGTGATCTGTCATGACCTTTTCAAGCTCTCATTTCTGACACTTTCCAGATACAGTGACTCGAACTTCACTGGAAGCAAACTATCACACCCAGATAGTTTGCTCAAGAGCAGAAAACATGCCCAGCGCTGTCCTGCTTCAGCACCAGCATATAAATCCTTCCTTAACAAGACAGGTCGGAATAAACTAAGAAAGCCTCTTCTGTAAAAATCTGGGAGACACACACACACTTACACGTGCTTAAGGATGGAATAATGGAGAGACCATAGTGACAATCACACAGGGACCTGTGTAGCTTAAATTTAACAATTGTTCTGAATTCTACAGAGTACATGTATTTTGTAAACATCACAGCACTTAATATTTTACTGCTGAATCATTTCTTTATGGAAGGTATTTGCAGGAGTGTCACAGGTCACCTACCAATGCATCATTAATCAAATTTTCACAATTTAAACACAAAGATAAAAAGCCATTCAATCATTTTTAAACAGTAATGGGGCTTTTATAATTCAAGATTCTGTCATCCCTTGGCCTTCGGGTTTTCAAAAGCACTCAGAAAGCTAATAAGGACAATATAAAACCTTTAGAGAATGCTACTTTTATTTTGTTCCACCTCTAATTTTCATTTGGTCATTAAAATCTTTCAGTCTCAGAAAAGGAAAAACCTAATCATTCCTAATTTTGCATAGCCTCATTTAAAAATAACAAAACAGTTGGCAAGAAGCTTTCCATTAGGAAGCCTAGATTAGAAAAAAGAGACGAGGTCATTCAATAATGGCCTTCTTTCAGAAGAAACATGTGCTAGCTGATTGTGGCTAATAAAAGTACCCAAGTATTTTCAACTGAAAGCGATTTTTTTTAACTGCTGAAATGCTAGCAACACTTTCAAGCGATGTGCTCCACAATAAAGCAGACCAGCACGATAATGACTGCTTTAAAAACGTCTGAGACGGACAGTTGGCCATTAGAGACGGGCAAAGGTTTGAACCGTTCCATTTTCCTAAGTGTTACAGCACAGATTGATTTACCTAACTGAACATCAGTGGTGAATCGAAGCCTATGGATCATGCTGACTTTGAAGGACTTGTAATGGTGGCTACTGAGCATGTCCTGAACGGTAGCGATATCGATCTGAGGGTCCTCCTCCGAGACCTCTTCTCCTCTTGAACCTGCAAAACAAGGCAACAACAATGAACAGAGGTTTAATACAGGGCACACGATTCAGCCGGCACGTAGGTATGGCTGGGGTGTCTGCAGCTGCCTTTTTAGGACAGAACAAAATGCCCCAGTCCATGTCTCTGCGAGGAGGGACAGACAAAATCCTCCATCCATGGACAAAACCCCTCATTCATTAAGGACATTACGATTTGCGCCCCACACAAAGAGCAGCTCAACGTCCCAGCGGCAGGTTCTCATGTCCCATGAGACCCGCCTGGAGCGCAGACATCCCGGGGTCTGGTGGAATCCCACCAGGATGCCCACGGCCTGTCACCCTGCCAGGGCGGTGCTTTCAGGGGCACGAGCACAGTTCTCCCGTGTTTCGGCAGCCCCCCACGCGGTCTGTGACACTGGCACCCTGCTGCAGTGCGGGCGACACCTCAGGCACTCTGATCCCGGCCCTGCAGCACCGAAGCTGCGCCCTATTTACTGATTAGTATTCTCATTACTACTGCAGGTACTGGCTTTATAAAAGGTAACATCTCATTAAGCCAAAATGCCAATTACTGAAAAAATATAACGCACTTTAAAGATTTTTTTTACATTTTATGACGTTGGATTAACACCAATTTAAACATTACTATAATGCGATATATAATTTTGCACAGACTAATTTCGATGCCAGCTGCTAATAAAGCATCTCAGCTCTAAATGATCATTCAGATGCTGTTAGATAAAGTGGTATAAATATGTTTGAAAACTGATTTAGCTTCTTAGAGAAGATACCGAACAATGACACGTTTTGTTTAATATCCCAGCTAATGTAATCCTAAAAGCTGAATCAACTGCCAGTTCACAGGACTAAATTTGCTGCAGGAGATTAATGAAAACTTTATACTTTGCTGAAATTTTAATAATGGGAAGATGAGATGATAGAATCTTAGTGCAGGTCTTAAAGATCCAGAGAAGCAGCCTAGGAATGTGTCAGACTTTTTTGTATTAATTTTGTTTGAGACTTGCACGGTTGGAGCAGCCTCAGCACTGACAGTTCCCTCCCTGATCTCTGCCTCTGGGACGTTCATTCCCATCCTGCTTGGGGCCCTCAGCTCACAGGGGAGCTACGGCGAGTTCCCCTGTTTGGACCCTGATGACAAGGGGATGGTTTGCTACGGCTCCCGGGTAGGAAAGCCCTGGCACTCGCCTCACTGCTGATGCAGAAGCTCCCTTTTAAGAGGGTCATTTAGAGTTGCAGAAGTAGGTGCCACTTGCTTCAGCTCGAGGTGGTGGCCATAAGCAGGACAAAGCAGAGAGAGAAGAGAATGCCCGCCCGAGCACGCAGCCTTTTCCCTGCAGCTGTAAGCGCTCCCTTCGCTATCTGCTAATTCTGTAACAAACGTCGCTGCTTACAATAGCCGCCCTTCCTGTCTGTACCAAGGTAAGGTGAGCATTTCTGTTAAATGAGTCAAAATACGTGGTGAGAGCATAAAGCAGGAGATCCACGTTTCACAGCCGCTAGTCACCAAGCTTTCTGCTCTGCCCGCAGGAGAGCGGGTGATGTCTGCTCTGGTGCCGCTCGCACCACAGCCTCCCGACACCCGCCTGGGGACATTCCTCTGGGGAAGGGGATGGTAAAGGGTTAACCTACAAATTGGGCTGTGCCATTGGACTCGAAAAAATTCCAAAAATCAAATGAAACAGTCTACACGCGAATTTATGCAGAGCCATCTCAACGTTGCAACCACTCTATGCTCCAGAATGACAAGATAAATTGTAATGGCTCCTTCAGAGACATTACCATGTATTTTGTCAAAGACCCCTGTGTTAATGTCTCTATACTATGGATTATCATAATGTATCATGTCAAACCCTCATGCTGCAGTACTTCAAAGATACACCGAGATATGTCAAACTTTTGGTGCACTCAAAGCATCTTGAAATGCCGTGGCACGGCGGTGCCTGAAAGCAAAGCAGGAGGATGGCAATGGCACTGCTGCCCCGCAGCCAAGAGCAAACTGGGACCCGCTCCCGTCGATGGAAACCAGTAGAATGCCCGTTCGGCCCTGGTCTGAGCACAGCGTTAGATGTAAAGAAGTGCAAGCACCCACTGCCAGCCTGAATTGGTAGTGATAACAAACCCAGAAATAACACAATGCACGACAACGTTTGACCTTGTCCCCCCATCTCCTTTCAGCAAAATGTTCTTAAAACACTTCAGGAGACCATGACTCGCCCAGCCCGCTGCAGGTACGGCTGCCATCATGTTGCCAGCCTCCCTGCCTGGCCTTGAACCGCCCCAACTGCACCGAATTACCAGCAAAGTGGGGACACTGCCTGTCGACCTGACACCGCCCTTACAAAGCCGAGTCTCTTCAGGTTTCATACACCCAAATTAAAAGTATGGGAAAGAAAAGTAGCAGCCCACCAGATCATATTCAGGGGAAAAACTGTCACTGTCACCAAAATTGTGCACCCCTTGTCAGTGTCTTAAGCTGCAGGAGCAGGAGCTGCCGCAGCTGGAGCAGCTGAGCAGTGGGACCCTGCTCTGGAAGCTGTTCCCATCCTCCCTGTACCCGCCACCTCCACCGACTTTGTTTTATGAAGCTTTGTGAATGGATTCAGGTTTACAGAATTTCTACAGTTGCTGCTCTTGGGAGAGCAGCCAGGAACTCCACCATCAAAACAGATCATCTGTCTAAAGATGGCAAGACACACGGACCCCTGAGGGTGCAGCGGGTAATAGCAGTAATATCAGTAACAACAGAGAGAAATGCCCTGCAGGGAAAAACCTGACTGCAGAACTTGGCATATTGCTCCCACCCCGCAGCTCTGCGAGGATGTCTGCGAGACTGCCGGCGTGCTGCAGCAGAGGGGAGAGCCATCTCCACCAGCTGATTGGGGGAAAAACCATAAAAATATTTTCCACATGCAAGCAGCTGTGAATAAACCTGTCAAATATTTACAGGCCTGTCAGGGTATTTGTAATGGCGATCACAGCGTGGCTTTTGAATGTAAGAGCTTCTGCTTGGGAAGACAATCAAGTAAAGTGGATGCTCCAGGTCTATTATTTAGCCTGAGAGTCGAACCAGCAATATGGCTCTGCTGGCAGAGAGACCTCTGTCCTGGGAGGAACAGATTCCTGCTCCAGAAACAAACTCCATCACAGAACGCCACCGCGACTCA
>NW_010431283.1:23644-26718 GCF_000710305.1 Buceros rhinoceros silvestris
TTCCTCACAGTCTGCCTCATTAAGATCTCCTCTGCGAAAGGAGAAGGGAAAAGAGCTGGAGTCTGGTGTGGGATAAACAAAGCACAAGGTAAGAACCTGCATGAAGTGCGAAGCACGGCTACAACGGAGGCAGTTCCCTTCGCCCAGGACAGGGGATCAATTTGTGGAGAAGCGGGGCAGGAAAAGCCATGAACAGAGCAGGGAAAGAAGGGACAAGAGCAGCTCAGGCTTCTGCCCCGCTGTCCCCAAGCCAGAGACCAAGCAACACGTGGAACGGGGAATTGGGGAGTCTCTCCACTCTCTGCCTGGTGCCAGTCCTTGCACCCTGCCTGGCAGCATGGGTGTTGGGGAACGAGGAGCAGGGACACGGTGTTCAAGCCAGCAGCGCGGGAGCTGCCTGTGGGGCAGAGCAGTGGGTGCTGCTGCCCAAACAGCCCGTACAGCCAGACCCACACTGGCAGCCAGGGCACTGCTGGGATAACCAAGACCACCCTCCCCCCGCTGTTAGGAGCTCTGCCCACTGCGTCGCTGGTACTCAGCAGCAGGGAGAGGCGGCCTGGCAGAGAGGTGCCCTGCTCCCTCCTGCAGCCACCCCGCACCGCTGAACTGCCAGCGCAGCGTGGGCTGCAGTGAAACTGGGTCTGGTCAGCGGAGGGCACGGGCAGTCTGCGTCTGCAGCCTCCATCTCCTGGGCAGAGCTGCAGACACTGCACAGCTGGTGATGTTCTCACCGTGTTTTTAAATCCCGAAACCCCAAGTCACCTGGTGAGAACACACGGAGCTGGATGGGGGGAGATCTGGAACAGAAATGTGTGCCTTCCACGCAGCTACACGCCTTGTTCTTTATCCATCTGATCCTTATCAACTCTCCCGCTCGGGTCCCCACCAGAGGAAGGACTCCCCAGCCAGCCGCCCACTCTCTCTTCCCCGGCCACTCCCCACCTCTGCTCAGATTGCTCGTGCAGCAAAGCTGTACGAAACATTCAAGCACAGCTTCTGACTGCTAAAAACACGGACTGGTGGTGTCTGCCCACAGAGGGTGAATAAAAAGCAAGAAAGGGCTACGTACATCTGCCCTTTGAGACGTCCTCTGTGGTGAAGCACGTGGTGGTTTAGGAGTCACAGTCATGGCACTAGTTTGCAGCCTCTGGATTTGATGGTCACCCAGAAAATTGAGTTATTTCCCAGTCTGGAAACAACAGCTGAAGATCTTTAATCTGCTGTTGGGTTTTTTTGCATTGTTTCATTTTTTTAAAAAAACAGGTTTGGTGTAGAGATAGAACAAAAGTTCAAGCACTTGAACTATTGTGAAATACAGTTATATTTGTAACTCAGCCCAATCTCCTCAGAGAAAACCCTGATTTTCAAGTGAGACAAACAGCAATGAAACAAAAGGCAACAGAAGCACGAGTCTGAAAATAAGTTAGAAGCTGAAACAAGGAGCCTTATGCAGCAGAGCCTCCTGTAAGCACTAGAGGACATACAGAAATGACGCATTAGTAATATCAGAATATTGAAATGCCGTATGGAGCCTATTCGAGAGCAAGTGAACCTGTATTTCCTCGATAAAACAACAAAATATAAAGTTAACTGCAGTGCAAGAATGTCCCTTATTACTTTAATGTACTAGTCTATTGCTTAATGAAAGTTCTTAATTGTAATACAATTAATTACATACACAGAGTCCCCAATTACATTTTCCAATAAGACACTGGCTTTGGTACAGGTCTAAAGCACTAAACCAATTTTAATATATTAAGACCAATTTCCCTTGAATACTAATTACTATCTAATGATAAAATGAGAAAGAGGAACTTTCCAGAAGTAAGATGGTAAGAATAAAACTAAATTAGCCATGAAGAGTTTGCTACTACACATAAAAGCATTTCACGTTACAAAGTGCAGGCTTTTAGCTTAGAGATAAATCTTGGTGCGAGTTAAAAAGTTCTGCATACTGGAAACAGTTTATTAGTTTGAATGCTATTAGTAAATGTTGGATAGATAGGGGACTTCTCCATCCATATTTCTTAATAATGGAAATTTTTCTGTTTCATTTAATTCCCTGAAATATAAACTTTCTATTTGCCCATAGGAAACTGGCAGCTCTTTTACTAGCAGATGTTTGGCATCACACATATATATATTTATAAATGAATATGAGACTATGAAGAGCACATTTACAAATAAGAGCTGTAGTAACAGAGTTCTTCCTGACTGGCATATCTAAGCTAAAAGTATTTCAAATGAAAACAAAAAGCACACAATGAATATTTCATTCTGATGTTAGGGTTTTCAAGCTATTATTTTATTAATAGTGCAAAACCGTCAATATTTCTATTCTAATGCCTCGCTGAAAGATATCTCCTTAAGCACTACAAAATCCAATTTCTTATTGTGTATCGGGGAAAGCGGCTCTGAACAATGCATGAATTATGACTGATCTTATATAGTGTATTGTCCTTGAACATCTAACTGCACGGGTGTATCACATATATCCCCGAGCAGGGACAGTGGAAGATCACTTTAAATTCATCCACATTTTGGGGGAGAAACTCTAAGCGGAAGATTTCTCCTGCATCCCTTACTTGAGTTCAGTAACAATTCAGAGAACGGTTAGTGATAGCACGGCAGAAAGGAGACAGAGCTCACGAAAGCATTTATTATTTTGCCTACATTACTGTCAGCCTTGAGCAAACTAAAGCAGTGACTTGCTCTTGACCTCTACAGAGTCCAAGTGCCTGTTTTGCCTTCGCCTTTCCATGTTCCAGGTGCTGGCTGACAAACACAAGAGCCACAAATGGGACAAAAAGCCACCGCTACCAACGTGATGCCATCGCAGCAGGGGCGGATGGCGGCTGCGGGAGCCCCGGGGAGCCCTCGGGGTCCAGCCCTGGATGTTCTGTCCTGGCAGGGGCTCAGGTCATGCTCTGCTCAGGAATTAAGAGCTCTTTTGACTTGACAGCCTTGGAGATCCATCCTACACCTTTCCACTCCTGTCCTGTTCTGTGCTTTTGTGTCCCCTCAACGAGGCGGGAGGAGGAGCAGTCGCTGCACAAGGACTTCAGGGAAAGGGA
>NW_010431283.1:26824-50366 GCF_000710305.1 Buceros rhinoceros silvestris
TTCCCTCAACATTACACTGTCGATTATTATGGGATGAGGCCTCTGAGGCTCTCCTGGAGCATTTGCCTCTGATCTGCATGACCAAATGCCTCCCGCTGAACCACTTACAAACTTAGGACAGATTTTCTGCTGAAATAATGGTGCAACTTCAAACTAGTCACTCGTGAGACGTAGCTACGCGGCATGGCGTGGATTCCTCCTCAGATGATGACAATATGTTAAAAACGCAGTATATACACTATCCTTCTAATTACAGGGCCTGGACGATAGGTGTGATTTTTAATCAACGTGCAAACCCTACGAAGGTATGGCTAGTAGGTGTCTTCTCATAAATTAAGAACTGATACAAACATAATAGCCAGGATGCAGATGTCGAGGAGTTCTGGCTTGGGGAAGAAAGTGATTGATCAGTGAAGTGAGAATGGCTCCATTTCCTCACACACAGCGCCCCCGCTACCTTCTGCCTCTCCTACAGCTTCTTCGAATCTTTTTATGAAGAAATGAACCAGAGCAAGTCCCGCTCTACAGAGGAGGGCAGCCGAAGCTGTGAGCGCTCTGGCTCAGCTCTGGCAGTGACGTGCCACCAGTGAGCTCAGGGCCTCACCGAAACGGGAGCAGAGTCTACTCGCCCCAGGAACTCGGAGGTGCTGCGGGGATGCTCTGCTGTCCTTCTAGGGTGAAATATGAGATGCTACAGCCAAAAAGCATAAATGGAAAGGTCTGATCTTTGTAAGGACAGAAAAATCTCTGCTGCTGCTTGAAGCAGATTCTCACTATGATTGTTTGCAGCAAACGCTCTGAGCACGGTCTTGGTTGAGAGCACCAGTGTTACTGGTTTCCTCATTAGTACAATCAATATTTTAACAGCTGAATTAAAATGGAATGAAAAAAACCCCAGAACTGAGAGCATGACATGTTGGAAAGCATGAAGGACAGGCCAAAATGCCATGGAGGACAAACACAAATCAATGTCACATGTTTTTTTTTTTTTGAAGTTTCATATAACTTCTTGCAAAGAAATAAATCAGGAAAGAATATTAGGACCATTAACACAGTAACAATAAAAATATTTGAGCATAGCTGGAGAGCAGATTATTTGTCCAGCACTTTAAAAATCATCAAACTGCTCTAGTTATATCTGTGTGGTTAATTTCTTTAAATTCTATTAGAAAAAAATCGGTGCTTCTAAACAACCATATTGACATGGACACTGCAGACCAACTGCTGAATCTACTAAGCAATGCCTGCAACAGGAGTTTCATATTTCCAGAGATTTTCAGGGTTGGTCACAGCTTTACAGAGCAGAGTTTAACAGAGAAAGATTAATCATGAAGTGGTAAACAGGATGCAGACTATTTACTAGAAGGTATGAAATCCATCATTCGCCTCTGGAACAGTGTTTTGGCACAACTGAGAAGTGCCTCAGGAAAGAGAGTCTCGTCAAAACTTACTTGCCCAGCCAGTACAGATGTATTCCAAAATACATAACTTATGTGAGTTTAAGCAGTTTACAAGAGCAAAAGTGAAAAGGGGAAACATACTGTTCTCCCGGACAAGGCAGAATTCCAAAGTGCTCTGGCTCTCCAAGGTACAGTCTAAATCTACTGGGACATTAGGTTCACTCTGCTTCTCCAGCCGATACTGAGGACCTGAAACATAAAGTAACTTGTAAAATCATCTGTTTTCTAACAAAGCGATGGCTTATCACGTTCAACTAACATGAGACAACGTGTAGCCTGGCAGTGAGGCAGGGAGACGCTGGTGTTTCCACGCTCGCTGCCAAAGGGAAGGGCTCTGCTTGGCACAGAACGGGGGAGGACGGTGCACCAGGGAGCAGCACGCTCCAGTCACCTCCAGCTGCCCCCCGCTCGGCCTGACCGACTCGTGCCCACAAGGGCCGTTCTCAAGGGGCTGCGCTCTGGAGCGTGGGCTGAGGACCTCCTCCCACGGCGGCAGCAGAACCCGCGCTGCTGCCAGGCTGGCTCGAGACAACGCGCCGGCTGCAGCTGGGCATCACCCAGCAGCTCAACGGCTGCGAGGAGAAGAAAGGGCCATTGAGGGACAGATTTTTTCTTTTCCCAGAGATCTTCACTGCTAACACCAAACTGCATCAAACATACACATGTACAGATGCTGTTGCTTCAAAGGACTCATTCTCATGTACCCTGCGTTTAACCGTGGATCTTCAGATTCAGGTGCCAACTTCCTCCTTCTCAAAATAGATCACCGAAGAAAAGATGACTCTACTTAAAAAACTGTTTTCCAACTACAGAACATGTTCTAAAAACTTTTTTTACAAACACCAGGCCACTTTTTTAATAATAATAAAAAAATCTTTTAGTTGAATGGATCCTGAAATGGTATGTGTGGAATATAAACTGAATATAAATATA
The DNA here is from genome assembly GCF_000710305.1 of Buceros rhinoceros silvestris. NCBI lineage: Eukaryota > Metazoa > Chordata > Aves > Bucerotiformes > Bucerotidae > Buceros > Buceros rhinoceros. The sequence continues at coordinate 29,218 of NW_010431283.1, forward strand.
TAACTGGAATAAAGAAAGAGCACACTACTACAAGCGCGGGTGACAGCCCGGCCAGGCAGCCCTGGGCCTGCTGCCCCCGCAGAACAGCCACTTGCAAAGGCAGGAGCTGGTGGAGGGAGACACGTCCGTGTCTTCGCTGCAGCCCAGGGTGGATCTCTACCCCTGCCACACCCGAGAGCACACAAAGTTCTCTGCCAAGTAACTGCTGTATAATACCGTAAAATAATGCTAAACAGATACCTGAAAAAAATTCAAGTGATGCAAAGCACCTTTAACCAGGTCTTACTGTAACAAAAAAAGCTACAACTGAAGTAATGAAACCTATTCCCTCTTCATCAGCACTTGAAATATTTCTGAATGTTTCCTGACTTTGAATTATGATAGTATATGATGAAATATTTAAGACATATAAAAAAAATTAAGTATTTTAGCCTCAGATGGCATGCCTAAGAAATGGAATTTGTTAGCCAATTAATTTTAAATTTACTACAGCAGAATTTCAATTACGGCTTCCCATTCCGTCTCCCCAGAAGCCACGTGAAGCGCTCGCTGCGCAGCCCAAGCATGTTCTGCTCCCCAAGTGGAATGTTATGTCTCCGTACAAAGGAGCCCCCTTATTCCCGCTGCCTCCCCGGTCCGGCAGACCGGAGCCAGGCTGTCTGCTGGCCAGGGAGGCGAGTGTCCTGCTCCCTGCCTGCCCCGCGCCACCGGCAGCTGCACGGGGAGCTGGTCGAACACTGACAGAACAAACCGCACGCAACAGACAGCAGAGACATCTCATTCCAGCGCAAACAGCAAGGCAAATATATACAGCACCACTGCTCCTCCTCTCCCAGCTACTGGAAATGTGATTAAAAATCTAAAATAAATTAAATAAAGAGAGGCCTGGCTTGTTAGGCAGAAGCCAAATACACTGAACTGAAACAACTATCAAAGTGGTATATCAATTCGTACTTGAAAACAGAATCAGTGACAGCAAAACCTGCTTGTTTTGTGCAGTTGTGCCTTCCAGCGGTTCCCAAACCACACCCAGATGCTGCACAGCACCCAGCAGGGACAAAGCCAGCAGAGCTGTTCCTGGTACCTGGTACCACACCCCCAAGTCCAAGCGCTCCTGCTGCAGACAGAGCCGCAGCCCACGATCACCGGGATCTGCTGAGGCCAGCGTCCATCGCTGCGTCCCAGCTCCCTGGTTCTCCTTTACAGCCTCTTTCCCACTCGAACCCCAAAAACATTCAAAACCAGAGCAGAGGAAGAAGGGAAACTAGCCCCTCCTGGAGCTCTTAACGCTCGGCCAGTCCCCTGAGCACCCGCAGCTCCTGCTCTGCTCCCAGCCCCAGCCTTGCCGGGCACCTCCACGCGTGCCGTCTCCGCTGACGCTCCCAGAGCGTGTGGTGAGCCAGCAGACCCCTCCCGTTAAAGGCACGTTTCAGCACTGCACCTTCTCCTGTCCCACTAAGCCATTTCTGTCCGTACACCTCTCCTCCCTTCGCTCCGTGCCGTACTCTCCAGCACAGAGTGACAGACTTCCCTCTGTGCTTCTGAGACGGCGGGACGGGGCAGAGGGACAGACACCAGCGCCACCAAAGCCTTAAAATTACCAGAGAATCATCAGCCATGATGATGAGGGGACGAGGTTAAAAGCGGGAGCTTGGCACTGGTTTACCATCCCTCTGTGCACATCCGATTCCACCAGCTGGTGGTTCAAAAGAACATCACCCATCTCAGAAACAATCCTCGCGCTGCTCCACAAGCTTCCCGCCATCCTGCGGAGAGCCACCAGTGGTCACGTCCCTCACCACCACCACACCCAGTCAAAGGGTAACTGGTGTCTGGGGCAACTAGAGAATTCTGTGATCAGGTAAATTGTACTTTACACATCTGTACACATCCTCATGACCTCTGTTTCACAACAGATGACAAATGCTGCAGAGATCTCTCGGGCTTCCCCATGGCAAGGCGCCCCTTTAAACAGAGGAAGGTTTATCAGGAACTAAACCCAAACCAGGCAACATCCCCCAGTTCCCCAGCAGAGCTCCACAGGCACCACAGAGGAGAGCGGGGAAGGACCCCACCGCATCATCAAATTAAGCAGCTCTCTTACAAAAGGTGAATGGCCATCCGCATAACAACAAACCAATTCTGTTGCCATTTAAGCTGCAAAGCCTTCAGAATGGGGTTTTGAAAGCATGACCCATCAGTTCTAATTTTTAAAACTTATCCTTTCAGTCAAGACTAGAAAAAGGCCCATTCCAACTTTTATCTTCACTACAAAGTGCTGTTATCTCGGGCTGATGTCAGGAGCTCTATCTCTCTTTCTGCTGACAAGCAGAGACGAGAGAGATAAGATTGGGAACGAATCTCACTTCTCTGAGTAAATAAATAATCAATACTCATCTAAATGTAAATGAGAAAGTATCCCCCTCTGATAACAGGGCTCTTATCAAACAGCCAATTTTCTACAGACATTTGGCCTCAACCAAATCACCATCATTCAGCCCCAGCCTAATGGCTAAAAATCGTAACTAAATTGAACCGATCACCAGAGATCAACTAAGTTCAGCCATGGCTACTACAGGTTCAAATGTTTGGAATGCAATTTTTCCCCCATTAACTTTCAATAGCAATGAAGAATACCACGGTCAGGGGTTACGTCTGCACGGTAACCAAATACCAACACTTAAAAAGAGACGGAGGCGCTGAACAAAACCCACCTCCATCTCCAAACTAGTTACCAGAGTAAAATAGAGATTACAGAAAGACTTATCTCAATATTTAATGTTTGTGAAGTTGTCAAACCTGAATTTAAAAGATCAGTATAAACAGAAAACCCCAAATGGTTTAAAACTGAACCTCTGCAAGAAAACACACCCCTGCGTCCCATTTCTCCCATATCTTCACCTCCCTCTCAAGAGCTGCTGTAACTCTCACAGAAGCTCCAGCTCCAGCCATGCTCTTTGTCAGCCGTTTCTGCTCCCTTTACAGTTCACTTCCGAATTTCTGATTTCCATAACACTGATCTCCGGAATTTATTGCACTGTGTGAGAAGAATTCCCTTTTGTTCCACATAGCCATTGCCAACCCAGTGCTACTGGGACACGCTGTTCTTATCCGAGGAACAACTGTGCTAGACCCTCCCGTTTACCGCCTCTACCCCACGTGCTTCAGAGACTTCTCTTGCATCCAGTCACGTCTTTTCCAAACTAGAGGAATCTCCTCTCCCTAGCAGCTGCTCATTTCACGTCCCATCCATTTTCACACTCCTCCAATTCTGTATCTTTTTACTTCTGTATGATCCTTTTAACAATTAAGATGTGGGCATGTCACGACTTACGACCGGCCCAGCAATGCTTTCTGGTGGGCTCCCCACTCCTTTCCTCGTTTCTGACCTTTGGTTTGTCTTTCTGACTGCTCCTAAGCCCTGAGCTGAAGTGGGCAGAGCACCGCCCGTGCCCACCCCGGACCCTGCTCTGGACCGATGGGAGGTTAGAGCCCATCACTGTATCCACACCGTTAGGGCTGCTTTCCACCATGGGTGTTACCGGGCACTCACTGACACCAAATTTCCTCTCTCATTTTATCGTTCTGTCACTCGGCATTGTGAGACACTTCTGCAGTGCCTCACAGGCAGCTTTTATTTGCACTACTCGTACTTCTTCTGTATCAGCAGCACATTTTGTCACATCAGCATTCACCTCCTTTTCCATGCCCCCCATCAACGGAACAATGCAGGTTCTACCAGTTCCACTGGAACACCACCAGTAGCCTAGTTACTAGTAATGGAGGGCTATTATTCCGAGTCTTTGTTTCCTGTCTTTTAATCAATTATTAACCCATGTGAGGATCCTCCTTCTCATCCTGTGACAGCTTAATTGCTTTATGAGCCTTTGTCAAATCTTTTTGGGAAGTCTAAGCATGCTATATAAAACACATCATCCTTCCTCAGATGGTCTCCAACTTCCTCAAAGTCTGCTCGCTGCCTTCTGAGGCACAACCTGCTCTACAAAAGCTAGGCTGATTTTTTCCTCAGTATACTGCATTTGCGCACGTGTCATCTATTAATTCTGCTCTTTGCTACTGTTTTATTTTACAGTTTTGTAGTTTCCCTGGTGAGGAAGCCAAGCTATCCTGGTCTCTCCTCTACAAACAGTTGCCACCATCCACACCCGAGAGAGCAGCAGATACGAGCAACGTATTATAGCTCATATTTAACAGTACAGCATCTTCATATCTGACCCCTACCAAACCCCTCAGCAACTACTGTTTGCTCATGGTGGTTTGTTACCATTTGTGGACTAGTTTTAAAACTAACTCTCCTGGCAAAGCTCCTCAGACAACTCTACAGAAATGCTCTGGTGTGAGAATGCCTTCAGCCTCCAAACGCAAGACCTGCTGCAGAAAAGGGTATGCGCCCCTCCTGATTCCAGCAGAAGAGTAAAAAAACCTAAAAAATCCCCACCAAAACCCAGCAGGTGAAGACTTGTCCCTGGTGAGCCAGCACATGCTACGCCAAGAGCTCTGAGACCTCCAGAGCATCTGCGATGGTGCAGGACGTGGTGTTCTGACCTGAAACAACGGCAGGAGGTGTAGGAGGATCTCCACGTCTCTGCGGGGCCCGCTCCAGCCCCAGCCCCATCCCTTGCCCGCCTGCCCCCCCAGTCTGGGCTGCGCTCCGCAGGCAGGCAGCAAGCAATCAGAAACAGCAAGAGCTACATTTCCAGCTCTGTCCACACACAGAGGTAAGACAGGATCAGAGTGAAGAGGAAACAGCTGATAAACATTTAACGCTGATGTCTGCGGGACTTTCCTATTTCAAGTTGCTCCTTTCACAAGGATACGTGATTTATTGCTTCACTGCTCCAGCCCCAGGTTTTGAAAGTGTGATTTCTTTTGAGTTTAAACTATATTTATATTTATCTTTTTGTTATCACTTTTTTATTATTGCTATAGAAAATATTTGCTGGAAATATGTTGCAGCTATTACAAGGTCATAAAAAAAGGAGGTTTATGTATTTCTATCATTTCAAATAGTCTGTCAGAAAGTATCAGTCGCGCTAAGTGTAAGACTACTGGATTCCAGCTTTCCCTCTGCCAGCACATGGGCAGCATATGGAAGCATTAAAATAGCTCAGTGTGGATGCTCCTCGGGAGCCGGCTGGGAGAAGGCGAAACGCGGCATCGCCGCCTCCTCCTCCTCCGGGAGAGCCTTCCCAGGCGCGGGCTGCCTCTACAGAGCCCCACTGAAGACTAGCAATGCCATCACTGCTGGACACTGACCCTGGGCTGGAAGATGAATTCTGGACAAGGACTATAAACAAAGGAGGACTGGAGAAGGAGAGGGATCGATACGCTGCGGAGAGCACAGAAACGGGGAAGAGAGAGAGGGCTCAGGCCTCCTTCTGTAGGGTTTTTCTTAGAACATGACAGAAGGGGCAAGGATTCCATTGTGTGCTTGGCAATGACAATACAACAACAGAAAATATGTAAACACTTGGAGAGGAAATAGCTGTAAAGCCAGAATGTTTACATCTCAAATCTTACTGCTACGAGGACATCTTAAATCTGTTTATCCGTTAAAAATCCCCAAAGCCCCTCAACACCTCTGAAGTGGAATAAAGATTTTATCATTACAAATGCAAATACTGGTTAATAAATAAAGATATTTAAATGGTGAAAACAAACTTTTAACATTACTCACATGCGTGTTTTTTTTGTAGTCCAATCTGTTTTTTCTTAACTTGCACTGTTGTGACATTACTGAATTTTACATACAGTTATCTGCTACTCTCCGCAGAAATACAGATGGTTTTTGTAGAAATAAACAGTCATTTATATGAAACAATTGTAAAATAGTTTATGGAAACCAGTGGTGTAATGCATTCAAATAAATGCCAGGCCCGGCTGATGGAGAGCCAAGGTGTTAAATCACACTGCTTAAGAATTCAGCTGTGGGAAACAGATAGTAAATCCAGAGTGACAGAATTTCCAGTGATGGCAAAGGTTTCTGACATCTAGTCCAGTACACAAAAACTACAGCAGTTCAAACCCATTTTACTTAACACTACCTTGACAGCCAGTGAAATTAAAGAATTTAGTCAAAAGCCCCTTAAAAGGAAACAAACACCTCATTTATGTATTGCTTTTTCGTAGAATAGGAGACATGCAGCGCAGCCAGCACGAACCAGCCTTTGCAGTGTTAGCAAAAGCGCTTGGTTTAATTCCTGCTACAGACTTTTATTCTTTTGGCATTAGCAATAGATGGTTGTAAATAAAGCTGAGAGGAGAAAGAGATCATCCTGTTTGATCTACAATGTACCGAAAGCAGAAATACGATGTACAGGGTTTTTTTTTTTTAATCACAGATTTAGGAGACGATGTCAGGGCAGTGCATGTTGCAGCCAACGCACCCCAAGCCCCTTCCACAGCCTGCACCAGAGAGAACATCCTGCAGCCCACACTCGGGCAGTTATTTGCGAGGCCTCTGCCCTCCTGACTTGGATTGTACAGACAGACAGAGAGGGGCTTTCCTGGTTAGAGACCTGTATGTGACAGCACTGCAGCCAGGGGCAACGGAGCCACCCGGCCGGAGCAACTCCGGTGCCACAGAAGGCTGGCAGAAGGAGCTGATCCCATGACGCACCTGGTGTACCAGTGGTATTGTCCTTCATCAGAGTGGACAAAACGAACAAAAAAGTCTCCATCATCCAAACACTGAACCACGGAATTAAAATGCCACATAAATTACAGCTTTATCAGCAATGCAGATCCACCAATAAAGGTATGATCTCCATACCAACAGCTCTAAAATAGCCTTGGTTCAGTATTTCACTGTCATTTCAGAAGCCAGGCATGAAAAACTCTCCTCAGCCATTCGGGCTGACGTCCAGAATCCTGCGGCCCAAATGCAAAGGACTAATGAGCTATTTCTATTCTGACAAACTATTTGCAAACTTTATTCCCAATGAGCTGCTCCACGAACACCAACCTCCTTGTCCCCCTGTCAAGTCTGTGTCTGCTCAGCATCAGCAGGCTGGTGACAAAGGGCTCGCTGAAATGAATTATTACCGCTGAAAAACAGAGTTTGTAGGCAGAAGGGAGTAATTTCAATCCACCTCTACCCCACCCTTGCCAGCACCGAGGGACTCACCCTGCACACCACCAATCCTGCTGAGGAAAATCTGCTACAAAGCCAAGCAGCAAGTGATCCTTCCTCTGTCTCGAACACACGTCAGGGCAGAGAGCAAGCAGGACCCAAACAGTTCCAGGGACGCGGGGCAGAGGGTGGGGAGCAGGGTGAGGAAAGCCGCAGCCCAGTAGCGCTGAGCCCCTCGAGGAGCAGCCGCAGGAGCTGAGAGCCGGCTCCTCACCGGGCAAATGGGGAGAAAGCGGGGACAGCCGGGGGCTACAGCTTTCACTGACACCTTTCTGACTACATTACCTCTTTGCTGAAATGGGGGCAGCAAGCGGGAGAGTCTTGACCAGGGATCTGCAAATACCGATGTTCTTTTTAATATAAACCCTGCTAATATAAACGGCTTAATGCGAGGAAAACCAGGATTCCTGAAGTATTTCCAGGTATTTCCATTCGTAACCAGAGGCAGAAGGCTCTGCAGGGATGCTATAATTATCCAAAACAAAGCACTGAAAGCCAAAGAAACTCAAAACTACCATTAAGCAGAAAAGCACGCACGTAAACACAAGGAAATATAAATTAATTGGCTTTTCACTGTCACAGATGCTAGGGCTTCCATCTCTCGAAGAGTCAGAGCAAACATATGCATCGCCTACTCTAACATATTTATGTTTAAATTTAAACTCCTGTTACCATCATTCAATGACAGTATCAAACTTTAATGACAGTTTATTCTAATTGTGATTCATCTCTTAAAAATGCCTTAATCACAGGGCTGTGATTTTACATAGTTTCTTTTATCTTCCTAATTTGCCTTTTTTGTAATATAGATCAATTAAAAAATACATATATGCAGTAAATATACCCATGAATCCAAGGAGTTTAACCTATTTAGGAAGTTACAAGAGTTATACTCTGTTTCGGAGGTTCTTAGGGATATTTTTAAAAGCCACACCGTTACATTTCTTTAAAGGCCTAATTTCCAGTAATTTAGAAATCAAAAGGGAGATGGAACCTGCTTCCTCGCCTGTGCACAAGTCCCACGCGCAGTTTCAGCCGAGCTGTTTTGCGCATGTGACAGAGACCCGGGGCCAGCTTTGTGGAGCCCCCCGCAGAAATCTGCCCTCACGACTGAAGACAACCGGCTCCACAGAGGGAGCGAATCCATGCGCTGTGAACAACTCCTGTGCTGTCCCTTCCCCGCCAGCCTCCACCGCTCTCCTGGGCCACCTCCCTGATGGGTGCGCTGGCTGCGGGACATGGACCTGGCCCTGGGACACGGAGCTGTTGTGGCCCTTCCTGGCTCTCCTGAGCATCCGCGGGAGGCAGAAGCAAGACAAACTACACGTGGCACCACAGCATCAGGACCACGTATTTACAGCCGTGACTGCTGAGATACTCCAGCAATACAGAAACCGTGGGACAGGCTGAACCGAAACCCTGGCATTAAAAGTGGTGCTGAGACTGACGGGTTAGAAGGCAAATTTCTAAGCAGAACTGGGACCTCTTTCCCCTTGCTGCTCTCTGGAAGGAGGACGAGCCTCGTGTCTGCAGCAGCACTCTTCATTTAGAGCTTCTGTTCCCAGAGTCCTGAAGGATTAATTTAACAGCTCTGTGTGAGCAAATCCAAAATACTGGAATAATAAACCGCCACACAACAGGGTTTTGTAACAGGTTGTGTTGCTTGCCACAGCTCTGAGTTCTAACTGGTGAGGGAACAGATTATGTTAACTGGCCTTTGCAGCTATAATTCCTTTGGTTCTGTTGTACAGACTAAAATATGATACGGAGGCTTTTATTTTTAAGTCCTATCCCTGTTTCTTCCATTTTTCTCTTTCCTTATTACTTGGCTTCCTGTGGCAGTGAGATAATTCACTTACCCAGCCTTGTGAGATTATTTTAGACTATTTTTGTTCACTTTGCACCTTTTAAAGAATGCAAAAAGCACTAGCTGACAGCTGTTAGGGACTCAAATGCTTGAATGTTATTGTAGAGCAGCTGTTTTCATTTATAGAAAAAGTATTAGTCTTTCTCCAAACTGAACAGAATACTAAGTTAATAACTCTCACTCTAACCTACGGAAAATACAGGTCATGTCTGTGAAATGTTGGCAGGAGGTATTGTTTATAACAATTAAACTTGTGTAGCGGTTTGTTCTTAAAAGGACCGAGCGTTTCTGGTCCGGGGATGTTTGCTGTTTGAAGCAGCTATTAAATAATAATCAGTAGCATGTTCACCCTGCAAAGAATTTCTACTTAAAATCAGAGAAGATTGATCAGACAAGGTTTCTCTGTTCACAAGAAATTTCAAATGAAGAGAGGCTGACACGGACCAGAAACAGGCTGGACTATTCTAACATTTCAGCTTTTTACATTGTTTAGTTTTGTCTCTCGTTTCCTTCTAAGAGCATTCCGGTTTTATACACTGACATCAATGCCTAATTTGTTTGAAAACAAAGCCTCTGTACACATTCTCTCCCCATTCTTATTTACTTTACATTAGTATTTATAGTCCATGCAGTCAAGCTGTGGAGGAAAAGGCAACTGGCATCGCAGAGAATGTGTCTGTTGAAGAGCAGAAGGAAGGAGACAGCTCAAAGGCGAGGAAGATGACTTCCAAGTGTACATATAGTTCCTGCACATATTTAATTTGAGAATCACCATGGCATCAAGATACACAAAGTGTCAAGAATGAAGTTATCATCTTTCTTAAGTTCTTAAACCTGGAAGCCACACAAACCTATTTTATAGACCATGCTGAGAGGGGGCTTTAGTGCAGGCACAGAGCGCCCGGTAAGATGCGCCTGCCCAGAGCAAGGTGGGTGCTGCCAGAGCCCCTCTGCGCTGGGCTGTGCTCTCTGCACCTCATTCGTCCCTCGGTCCAGCTGACTGCTTCTGACCAAGCAGGACTTACACGTACGCCTGCCACCGCCTACCCGGGTGACATGCACGCGCTGGTGCAAGCGCGGCCAGCAGGAACGCACACACGACCGGCTGTGCAGGAAAACCATCCAGCAGAAAACCAATCGAGTTACACTGATAATGGCATTTCAGTTCTGCAACGTGATCTCTACGACCTGCAAACCCTGCTCTGCAAAGCCTGGGGTGGGGTGGGGGTGATAAAAGCATGGTAATATCTTCCTTTTGTAGGAGTCAGTATTAAGACTCTCACCGATTTCTAGGGAGCAGAATTACACCAAGTACGAAACCACCCAAACCTCACCTTCCACAAAGACCTTTCCAGCCTCCGTTCTGTATCTGTCCTAAAGCCAGCCAGCACCATATCTGACATTTTCACTGACAAACTCAGGGAGAACGAGAAGTTCTTACGCTCACGATTACAAGCATGTGATTCCCTTTCCGTAGCTCTGCCACACCGCAGACCCGTTTTATATTTAAACCAGCAGCTGCTGGAGTGCTCACAACGTTCAGAAACATTCTCCAAGAGATCTAGACACGGCTGGTTTATATAAAGCAATCCGTCAGCTACCGATGGGTGCGGGGGTTCTCCTCAGGGTCTGCATCCCACTGCCACTGCCCCGGGCAACGTGATACACACAGCAAGGTCCCTGCAGCACCCAAGGTTGCTTTCGGCTTTTCTCTCCTCCCTGCTGCGCCCACCGCGATCAGGACATCCCCCACCCTGGGTCTCTTTCTCTCCCATTCTGGATCTTTTGAGAAAACTCTCTTGCATGAGAGATGCCACCAAGCCTCCCTCGCGGTGGTCCTTCGCTGGGTTAGACCAGTCTCCTCTGGGAGCTCGTTCCACAACCAGAGTGTTTTACTTCCAGCTCTCACGTAAAATATGCATGTGCAATACATGCTGCTGAGCACGCAATAGGTTAAACAAATGGATGATAAAGTGTTCTACTTAGTTATTTTTCATTACCGTAAGAAAACATCAATTACGTTTTCTATTTTATGAGTGTACACAAGGGAATCCATTACAATAACAGCGAGGTTATATGACTGGTTTTGCTGCTTCTTGCCTAAGCGAAAAGAGCAGTTTTTAAAGACAATGAAACCAGCCCAGAGGAAAGGCGGGCACACCAGCCTATCTGCACAGACAGCTCCTATCCCGATTTATCCAGCCCGACTCCAACTAATTAAACATCTGCCTCAATGATTTCCTCCGCAGATTTATCTTCCCCAGTATACAGCACTGACTGGTTGTTGCAGGCTTCTCCCTAACTTGCAGCCATTCCCAGGAACTTCTTCCAGTGGGTTATTTGGGCACGTGGCAAGAGATGATGCAGTATTCCCATTAACCTCCTGCTGCTGCCTGTGGTGGGACAGGTCACTGGGCTCCCAAAGCACCACTTCAGTACAACCATGTCCTCTACAAAACGACTTCAGGGCCGTGGTTCTCCCAGCTACAGCACACACAGGTTATTTTAGCACCTGCGTTTCCTGTTGATTGACTCAGAAATTATTATTTAAAAATGGGTGAGTTCATACATCTAAGGAAAAAGCCTTGTGACACTAAGGAAAGAGAACTGCAAGGAATGTGAAACAGTTTCAACAGTTGACAATGATTTTATCTAATAGCAAAATAGAGCCAGGCACCATCAGAATATTACTTTCATTTTTTTCATGCCATTTTCTAGAAAACAAAGGTTGTACCCCACCCCTCTCTCCTACTGGCCTGTATCTTCCTGCAGCTTTGGCTTGAAGTTGAATTGCAGTCAAAAGCCTTCATTCAGCTTTAGTCTTTCCAACAAAATGGATTTTGAAATAAACACACTGCTATTTTTTACAGATGTAGCTCACACTACAGCTACACGAGTGCCAGTGAAACAGAACGTGTGGAAACCTGGGCTCTGCGCGACCCTTCGTCAAGAGAAACTTTCTGTGCCATTGACAGCCTGGAGCTGCCGGAGGTTGGCCGGGGTTGGCGGCTGCAGGGATAGTAACGGCACTGTTGAACAAAAGTCAAAAATACAGAAGCTCAGAAGGTCACAGAATGACAGAGGTGACTGAGGCGTGTGGATTATCACGAACCTGCGACTCAACTGCTTGTTGAAAAATCCACTTATAAGCTGTGGACTAGGGGCTGAATAAAATAATTTGAGAAAACTAGTCAAGTATTTTAGCCCTGGTCACGCTGGAACATCCCCTTCCTGACTCTGCCACAGAAATTCTTCAATTCCTTCCTCACCCAAAGCAGCCAACCAACGCTCACATTTTCCCGCAAACATAGGGCCAGTTTGAAAAATGTCACGTACGTCAGCGGTGACAATAGGTCAAAAGCAATTTCTTATACAAGTACTTGAAAACAGCATAAGCTGTAAACGGGATAAATTCATTTGTCCTGTGAAGGCTGGTCTGGAGGCACATGGAGAATGTGCCGGCAAGTTCATAGGCATCTCAGTTTTATTAAACTGTTACAAAAGCTTTAGATAAACAGGCTAAATCTATTTTTGGTTAGTACTTCTTAAAAACCAGAACAATCCCCTCAAAAGGAAGCGTTACTGCATGAGAAGAAATGCTTCTCCTAAATTACGTCTTACGTCTTATTCAGAACTTTGACATCCTAATCCACTGCTTAATAACGACTTGAACTACAAGGGCTGAGGACCGCGCTGTGCTAATAGTCTGATCTGAAATTCCATTTATCTGAGCATCTCCCAGTGAAACTAAGAGGCGTATCTACCCACTCCAAATAATGAAGAATCTGATGGTCGGTGAAGAATGATGACAAAATCTTGCTCTACTCCCGCTCTACCCACGCCCATGTGGCGACATCCCAAGCGTCGGCTGTCCCTCAGCCCGGGCGGCGTTTCCACCTGCTCTGTCTCTGCGGCACTGGGGCTCTGCAAGGCTCGTGCCCGCCCAGAGGGCACAGGACCCCTCTGTGCAGACAGCCGCAACCGTTGGAGGCAAGACCCTCCAACCTCTCCTGCACCCCCAAAGTCTGCTGACTGATGAATCACAGTTTTGGGAGTAATTGGGAATAAGAAGGGAAGTTCTGGATAAGGAAGATGATTTTAATAAAAAAGTTTAATCTGTGATTTACCAATTTAATACATAAATACCTAATCTGGGAAGTCCCTTCACCCATGTGACAGCATTACACGACAACTCCAATAATGCACTATGAGTGCTCATCAACATTTAAAAAACAAAACAAAAATGGTTATTTCATTTATGAAATCCAGAAATACGGGAACTCAAGCAGAAACCCTTCCCAGAGTGGTCACTCTTCTTGCAGTGACTCCAGTTCCCGAAGCTTACAAGTGCTAGTCCTAGTTCTGGACGTGTCTACACAAGGTTAAACTGTCACCTGCAAGCAACACCGACCATCTCAGGAAATCTAATGACATGCTTGAAAGTAACTACTCCTATGAGTAACCAAAAGGTTTTTAGTCATGACTTCTGCTGTGCCTATATCCACAGGGACCATGGCCCTATCTCCAATAGGGGAGATGTCACGTGGATAATTTATAAACAGTAAATTTAAATGATTTCTTACATAATTAAAAAAACCCCAAATGATCCATACATGCTTATACACCCTGTATGTACAAAGGCTTCTGAGCAGGAGTGCCAAGACAGTAGAAATGAATTATTAGCTGAAGAAATAAATGACAGGTTCATTCCATTTCTAAACTACTGAGCAAAAGTAACAAAATAAAAGCAAAATCAAATTTCAAATGGACAAAGAGTAAAACATCTGTTACAGGCAGGAGGAAAGTGATTTGAAGACTGAGCTAAGTGAATCCTTTAGCCACCTCCCTTCAGGGAAGAGAAATCTGACCCCAGGAAATAAATAAAAGTCACCCAAAAAGTGAACAAAAGAGGTGTTTGAAAAAAACAGAGCACCATTCATCGCAGCTAACGACTTGTTCATTATGAGTGATGATGGATAAAGACTTCTCACGCTGAGATGAAATCAAGATTTATATGCATTGTTTCCTCTCCCAACTTGTGGGAAGATCATCATCATTTAATTCTATCTCTGCGGCCAGTGATGGGCATCCAGAGAGCTGGTTATCAAACGGCGCAGTCAGCTGGCAAAAGCCGAAACGTGCAGTTGGCACATCTGGACCGAGCCGCCACAGCCGAGGGTGAACAATGACTCCTGGCCAGCGGCCAAATTGCTGCAGACGCTGGCGGGTCTCATCTACAACCACCCCTACCAGCATCTCGCCCGCTCTCTTCCCCCCCGCCCCCTCTTTTTTTTTCTTCTTCTTTTTTTTTTTTTTTACGAGAATCAGATTTTCATTGCTTCATTCAATTGCTCTCCTCTGCCATTTTTTACAGCTCTTATCGTTCCCTTGGAATATGGCCTTGAGACAGCTCATCCATGTCCTTCACTGTGTTATCTCTTCTAACTTTTATTAAAACTTCAGCTCTCATCTGAAGATAGCTAATTAAATCCATGACAGATTATATACTCGTTTAAAAACTGCACTGAACTACTTTTTCTGAAGAGAACAGGGTTTATTTTCTTCTCCCATAGTTAAAACTAAGGATATATAAGGAGGTTTCATTCATTTACAAAGACAAGATCCTTATCTTCACCCACTATATAGAGAGGTTTATATTAAAGTTCCTTTGTTGCGTGACAGGACTTGGTGCAATTCCTCACAGTAATTATTTCTTGTTGCTGGAAAGATCTCTCAGCCTTATACTTTCGCAATATATACACTAACATCTATGTAAATGCATGTTTACACCCTGGAGAAGCATTCCTCTGAAGTATAAATGCAAGTGTGGAAAATTTTCTTTTTTAAAATGTTGGTATGTCTTAAATATAATAGCAGTATTTTGACAATGCTGCAGAAAGTAAATTCTTTTTTTTCTCTACAAGTATCGATGAATCCTCTAAATTATTTCAAATCATACTCAGCATCGTTTTCTTCCATAAATTAGAAGTATACAAATTCTGTCAAGGACTGGTCTTACTGTACTTCCACCCATCATCTCAAATTACCATGAGCTGGACTTGAATGCAAATGGCTTTGTTATCATAAATAAATATTTGCAGTAATGGATATACTGCTCTGCAGCAAACGTTATGCAGCTCCTCCACTGCCTGCTTTTTGCCAGTGTCTAGCACACAAACCTGAGCGCAGAACTGCTTCCGAGTGCTGCTGAAAAATCACAATACCCACAGAAAAAAACTGAGCATCTTTCACAACAGTTAAAAAGAGATACAAAATATGCTCCTGGAAAATCCCTACCCTCTAGAAAATACAATAAATAACCCACCTGAGCCTCTCTGTGATCCCTTCCTTCTCTTTAAGGCCTTTTGTAAGATATCCTTCATGGTGACCTTCATACTGTCCACCTGAATAAGTGAGAATCCATGAGCAGCATTTCTGCAAGACAGATGCACATGCATTTTTACAAAACAATCATCATCAGGCAGCTCACCGCAATTTCCATCAGTTTCAAGCAAAGGACTTGTTAGGCACACCACTGAACAAAGCTGTGCTGTGACAGTAAGTTTATAACAGGAGAAACAGAGCAAACTCCCTTAGAAAGGCAGAGACAGAAATAAGGACATGGACTGAGGTGGGTAAGAATTTTCCTAATTTATCTTTAGTTTTGATCAATTTGTGTTAATCACAGAAAAAGAAAAATGAAGAAATGTACCTGCAGAGCTCCTCAGCTACTCATTATTAAGTCTCTGCAAGGCGTTTCAGAGTGCAGCAAGAGGAACAGTCTGCAATGTCATCTCCACCCGTGTCCCCCCAGCAGATGAACAAATCATTAAGGAGAAGTGGAAAAACAACTCCCAGAGTAGTAACTGTGGCTTTTCAGCACTACTGACACACAGGGTTATTTCAAACAGAGGTAACAGCCTTCCTTTGGACCCGCTTTTGAGAACACCATGGCACAAAACCTCCGGGAAAGGCTTAGGGCAGCGAGGACTGTCCCAGCCGTGGCCCACCAGAGGGTCCACACGCGGGCAAGCACCGCAAACAGTGCAGGGGTGGCTGCGGAAGATACCACCAGGCAAATCCTGAGTGTGGCATCACTGGGGCAGTGGGAAGAGGACCATGTAATAGCACAGACAGGGGATTCACGTCGCGGGAAGTGCTGCCCCTTAGCCCTTGCAGTCAATCTCTGCTCGTGTCAGTAGATGTCACTGCAGACAGTTGGCGCAGGAACTCGAGAGCTGCTCCGCACCCACGGGGAGAGATTTGCACTGCAGGGAAAAAACTGTTTTGCAAAGCTGTTTAGACAGGAGGAGGAGCTTTGTATCTGGCAACCAGGAATTTTAATCAGGGAGCAGAGCTCTACACAAACATCACAGCTGGAATATTTTTAAAAGCCACTGGCAGTCACAAGCAATCCCCGCAGCACAAGGACACCGTTACAACAAGCCCACATCACAGGTCGCTGTAAGGCAAACATTGGGAACACCAGCTCAGGTCACCTCAGATGTGGCAGCCCTGCCCCAGGCTGTGACACAGCCTAGGCAAACAAATGACATCCTCAAGCCCTCACCCTCCGTTAACACTCGCTCCCGGCCACTGGCTGCAGTGCGGACACGGTGGCCAGTGGACTTCCCGCCTGGGCACACGCTGGCCACCACCCACTGTCCTGTGGCTCTCTCATGCTCTGGTTGCAGCTACTGGAACAGCGAGCACACACTGTTCCCTTTCACCCCCCTCACAGAGCAGAGCTACCTTATTTACCCCAGTAAAGCTTTTCAACTCAACATCATCTGCCGAGAGTGGAGGGAACAGGCTGAAGACCGTCAAGAAATCCACCACGGGTGGTCCTTCACGCATACCGAAAGTTGAACTGCCTGCCGTGCTGTCAGTAACGTGTTGATGGGGCTGTCCAGAGCATCCCCCAGCTCCTCGGGCAGCTCGGCCCCAGCTCCGCACCCCACAGCACAGTCCCACAAGGCACTGGTACAAAACAGCATTTCCTCCTCATCAGCTGCGAGGCAGTCTCATCCTAATTTCATCCTCAATTCCCTTTGTTCCTGGCAAAATGAAACTGCCTAAAAGCCCCAAATTTATGTTCTCTAGACCATTTATTATTTGTAACTCTATCTTACTTGTCTTCAAACCAAATATTCCCAACCTTTTCACGCCTCTACTTTTCTGCTCTTGATTTCTGCCCTGCGTTTAACACAGGAGGAGCAGAACTGAGCCCATGGCTCCACATGAGGGAGTACCAGCCATGTGGTGAGATCACCATCCTCCTACAGCCTGAGGATTCAGCGGTTCTGACTGATGACACACAGCGAGCAGAGACCTTCCTAAACTCTTCGCTGATGAGCAAATCCTCCCTTAAGCTGCTACGGGGCCGTGCACCGTCCACGAGCACCGCATGCACCTCGCCTTTGCCCAGCAGCAACCCGATTGTTTGCCTTGCATCCCAAAGTCACTACAACTCTAGTCCCCACTGAGCTGCTGAGCTGCATTTGGTGGATTTTTTTAAGTGAAAAACCTCTTATAGAATGATAATTACAAAAAGAGAACTGTCTTTGTGCTTTTATTTAAGTAACACGGTGTTTGCCCATGAAGCGCTAGAAGCAAGGCCTTGCACTAGACCCCGGCGTTGAACAGCGATACTAAAGACACGCGGCACCTTCAGGGAACTCATACAACGCCCTGCAATACTGAAAGGCTTCCAGACAACTGCAGCCAGAACTCAGGAACACAAATTAAAACGCTGCAGAAAAACACCCAGCAAAGGTGAAGAAAGTCTTCCACAACCTTCTGTGGCCAAAACGACTGGAGTCACAATCGTACTTTTTTCCCTTTAGTATAAAATGTTTTTCAAATGTGTTTTCCCCACAGGGTCTGCAGCCCGCACCCCCGAGCAGCCCCGCTTCCCGCAGGGCACGAGGCCACGACCACGGCCCGGCGTGGGGCTGTCACGCCAGCACGCAGCCGGAACCTCCCGAAAGGGGAAGGTTGTCTCTCGCTTCCTGACCCCTCAGCTGAACGCACATGCTGGGGTTGATGCCGCTCGTGTTTCAGGCCATCCCGACTGGGTCGGCTCTTTCAATCGAGCAGCTGGCCTGAGAACTGTCAGACTCATTTTCCTGACGCTCTATCACTAACTCATGCCTGAGCCACCGCCATTCTCTGCTGCAGAAGCTGGACCTCGTCCCAGAACAATCTTTAGAAGTTTATTTTACTGATCAAAGCAAAATAAGAAAGCCCTCTGTGTTTTACTATATTTAGTGTGCTCTCCAGTACGCGAGGCTTTGGCGAGGGCAGTGAAACGTGATGCGCAGCCCGCATTTGTAAACTTTTGGATATTTGCTCTGGAAGAGAGCCCGAGGGTCCGAACCGCCCGTCCCGGTTCAGACGCACGGTTCCCCCTGCCTTTGCTCCAGCTCCCTGGGCATGCCGTGCTGGTTTTCTCCAACAATTCAGCAGAGAAGCTCAAGACTGATGTTTTAGCACTCTGTAACCCACAAACCTGAACTGAGAGTGGATTTCAGCCCAGACCAAAGGGATCCTGCTGTCATCCCGCGGTCAGGCCCGTGTGTCGGAGCGCATTTCCTGCGCCGCAGCGGAGGAGAAGCCTGGCGCTGGCCCCAGTGCACTGGAGCGCGGTCGAACGGGCCAGGGTCCTGGGACCACCCTTCGCACCGATCGCCTTCACCACCATCGATCTACTGCAACCCGCCTTGACGTGAAAAGAGCACAGCGAGGCTCTTCTGGAAGAAACCCGCAGCCCACGTCACGCTGCCAGCTGCCCAGTTCTGCTCTGCATTGAAAATGGGCATGAACTGTCCTCGCTCAACCTAATTCCAGCGTATCCTTCATTATGATTATAAATTACTGGGTTTAGCTTCCCCCGCTAACGCGTGGTACCTTTATTTTAAGTCAACCCACTAGAAAACCAGACAGAAAAGCAGATGCTCTTCAATCAATTAAAACTGCTGCTCACAAATTGGAAGCCAAAGAAATTCCTCAGCTTGTATTTTCTGTCATTTTGCAAAAACATACCTGGGTGACAAGGTTAAATCAAGCAAAGGAAATCCCTGGCACTTATCATCCGCAGGCATTACTGATAAATTGTGCAGTGGAGGAATAAAGGATTACCTTCTGTATTTTTTCATTACACTTTTCTTTTGTTACTGAATACATAAATCCATTGTGGCACACTGTAATATGTATCATCGTGCTACACCTGTGGACGTTTCATAACGGCTGCCATGTCTGTGCAGTCAGGAATGATAAGTGAACCACCCGTGAATGTTAATGATAGTGATCATTCTGCGGTAACTTGGCTTTCCATCTTCTTTTACAGCCTCGGCGCTGGAGCCAGGGTGGCAAGGTTCAGAAGAGGAAAAAGAAAACAACAGCCGAGGCGAGAGCTCCAGCGGGCTGACGCCAGGGTGCTGACTGGGGGGGACAGTGCTCAGCGGTGGCACGGAAACGGCCGTGTCCTCCCCAAGGGCTCCCTTTGTGGAACAGAATAAAACCCCACCATTTAAAGGACAAAAGGTTTCTGTCTGGAACGAGAAACAAACTTTTCTAAAAGCTGCCTTTCCAATCTGGAGCGATTTAAAAAAATTTTTTAATATATTTTTTTTAACACTGAAGTGGAATTTCTAGCACTTAAAGGTCGCAGCAAAAAGGGGTTGGCATGGTTGGCAGAGCCTGTGAATGACTAATAACGATTTCTACTTGATCAGCACAAAGTTACAACTCAAAATCCTGGGTGACGCAAGGGACTTACACCGGGTGATTCTTAAGAGAAAGCGCACCGTGGTATGAACCTGTGCCAGCCACAGCTATCACCCCGAGCCTAAACTATGTCACTTTAGTGCATCTTGGGTTAGCCTTGGATAACTCGGCATGCTTTTGAGCGTAACCGGTTGCATTTTGACGCTTGCAGAAGCCATCATTAGACAGCGAACAAGGCAGCTTCCTGCCGCGGCTCTGCTCCTGGGGCCCGGCCCCTCCCGCTGGCTGCCCTGGGAGCCCACCTTCCTAAGGTCGGCACCCACGCTAACTGCCATACGTTTGCATTTCATGAATGTTCTAAAATACACTTTGTAGATTAGCTGCACCCCTGTAAAAATGGGTAACAGGCCTTTTGGGGAGCGCTTCCGTCGTCGAAGCGAAAAACACATTTCAAAGCTTTGAATTGAATTTCTAAATGTATGACGACAGCCAGATACTTTAAAAACGTTTCAAACCTTCATCTATCAGCTAGAGCAGAGGTGCTGTTTTGAAAAATACATATATAATAGTCTAAGCAATTTAAACATAATATCAAAACAGAAGAAAAAGTGCTTCAGAGCGGAGGAACTGCATGCCAAATGTCACCTGTGTGCCAACTGGCAGCTGAGCTGCAACTCCTCGAAACACCATTAGATCGAGTATGTCAAGTTGTGATAATAAAATTTCCAAGGGAAAATGCCCTAATGATAGCACAGATTTATTTTAAGCCACCTCCGTTCAGAGTCTTTCAGGTATTACTTCATCATCTGGAGAAGTCTGCATTTACATGAACACGGGGCTTTGTTTGACTCCTCCTGACAAATCGTGCTCGCCATCAGCGAGGGCTGTTTGCGAGCACCGCGTCTGACATTGGACAAAGTGCTGCTTTCCACAGCAGACGTTTCCCCAAACCAGAGCTCGCTAGACTAATGGGCAGCGCGAAGCCAGAATGACTGCCCTCCGTCTTCTCCTTGGGTAACTTTGCCAGAGTCCTTGGAACTTGCCAAATTCGGTCATGCCTGCTTAGCTTGCTCGACTGATTGTGCCAGAAACGAAAATAAGACACAGATGTATTTGAGCTCTTTGAGATGCCAGTAAGAGAGACAGCTAATGGCTTCATTCCGACCCTCCCCTACCAGCTGGGCACAGGTGGGGGGATAATGAGGTCCCTCTCCCTAATCAAACTCAATTATTTACTACTCTGTGTCGCCACAAAGACATTCACATTCAGCTCGGAATATAAAACACACTGTGGGCTTCTTCCAGCCACCGCCACTGGGTATTTAGAACTGACTCAAGTGGTGAAGAGTTTGCCTTGGCAGGAGAATAAGCATATAAAGTTCTGCAAACCGTTTCTGCTCA
>NW_010431283.1:50492-62371 GCF_000710305.1 Buceros rhinoceros silvestris
CCTGCTGAAACGGGGTCCCTGGCGTGGTTCCACGACTGTCAGCTGGTAACTGCACACAGCATCGGAAAATAAGCCCAGTGCGCGGGACGGGCGAGAGCTCAACCAAACCGCCGTGCTTCACCGTGAGGTTTCTCAGAAGCCTCAACTTTTTTCAACAGGGATTCAGTGTTAATAAACATTACAAGTCACACGCCTGATACAGCAGCAGCTGATACACTTTGGCATGAGGTGGAAAAAAAAGGGGATGCAAAACATAAAGACACAGTTATGTGCACTAGTAGGACGACAGAGGGGGCAGATGTGGAATTTACAACACATCCCTACAAAAAACAGGACAGCACACACCTTTAAAGTCCCAGAAGTTACAATCTTCTGATCAAGCGGTGATCAAGTAATTCTCTATTCTTGGGGACACATTAAAAATTCTAATTTAAATCTAACTATTTGCAAATACAAGTACATGCAATTTCAGATTAACATGCGGACACTGAAAAAACCCCAAACCTCTCATAAAAGCACTGCTTCTCACGATGCAGTTGTCCTGCTTCTGACCAGCAAGACCTCCCACGTTAGAAGGAAGGTCCTCACATGAGCACAAATTATGTTGAAGCAAAAGATTTCACATTTCTTTTGCTGGATTTGCAGCTGGTCCTTCATTCTGCCACAAGACGAGTCAGGCAGCTACTGGCCAGGCCAGGATCCCGCTGAGGTCTCCAGGCTCCACACGGGAACAACGGTTCCACCTCCTCTGAGCTAATGTCCAAAACCTGAGACCACGTGTGTTCACTGCACTGAAATACTACTCCCTATTTATGTCTGTGTACAGGTTACAGGGCTTCAGGTAGGGGGCAGTGGAGAAAGGGGGGACTTTTTACAGGTGAGAAGTCATCAACAGTGTGGAATCTTCTAGTGCTAAAGGCTTAACTGGCCTCCCTGCAATAAACACTAACGATGCTCTTGAATCGCATGGAATGAGACTAGAATTTTCTCTATACCTTCTGGGTATTCTTCTGGGGCTACCAAAAATGCAGGAGTATCTTGAAGATAAAACAATCACAGAATCATAAAACCAAAAAACTCGAATTCATGTCAACAGCACTGACTCTGGAGAAATGCAGGTGCAGGAGATACTCCCCCTCAGCTAAAACACGCAGCGTCCTTTGCTCGGGCGGAAGGAACGGAAGGTTCTGCAGTGCCACGGGCTTGGTTCGCCGGTGCGCCTGTCACCTGCACAAAGGGAATCTGGACCCCATAACGGCTGCCCAGACTGCTCCACCTCCTCCCTGCGTCAGCTCCCACCCGGCTGTGCCCAGCTCAGCACAGCCGGCTGTTCACCTGCAGCAACCGGTTTGTAAAGGCTGTTGACAGAATATTTTGTTTTCCAATGACCTAATGCAGTGGAATAAAGTGAATGGGCCTTTGGGAAATACACTGGCACTTCTGACAGTTCTTTCAGTAGGACGCTTTAGAACGTCGCTGAGAAACCCAGCACGCAATAAAGAATGCAATAATGTAATTAAATAGGGCAGAAATGTTTTTAAACGCCTGATTTTTTGAAACTGGCGCAGCTGCACAGTTATGAAATATAAGCAATCCTTTATAAATTAAAAAAATCTCCAACCACCAGGAAAACTCTATTAGTGTTTTCATTTCTAGAGATCCAAACATGAAACATTTCTCCCAAGTAAGAAGTGGCTTACGTTCCGTATTTTGTTATAGAAATTAAGGCCTTCTGATGATTTAAAAGATTTTTCACTCACAAATAACGAAAAATACAGGTGATCAAGCACAATATATATGACTCCAACACTAATTCACTGATAATGACATAGCAAATTCATCCCGAGCTACAAACCAGACAGCTTCAGGTTTCAGGGGTAGATGGCGTCTTCAAAATTTGGATTTCAGAGTGGCATGTCCCCTCCTGTTCTGCCTACCGACTGCTCATTTCTCACGTCAAGCGCTGCACTGTTATTAATGTGCTCTGCAACTACTTGTACTTAACATAACTTGCTTTTCAGTCCACCAACCAGTCTTAAAATGTAAATTCACTACTTTGTCTATTGGGCTTTGAAAGAAGATTTGAAGTCTCTTGTTTGTGGAATACTCTAACACCACGAGTACGCTCTTTTTCCTGCTAAAATTCAGTGCATTTTCCCAAAGCAATTAAAAAGTCACTAGCAAGGTCTGTTCTTAATACCTGTTGAAGAGGGCTCTGGGTACCCACCATGAATGACTTCACAATTTTAACACTCTGAAGCCATTGTATATGTTATTTCATTTATTATTCAGAACATATTTTGCATGGCTGGAGCAAAATGACAATTATGAGCTCAGGCTTTGTGTAAATTCCAAATATTTACTAGCAGGAGCGCAGCAGCTCAATGTTCTCCATGCTAATTGTATGCAGAAGCCCTATTTTCCTCTCTGCAGGTTTAGACCCACAATGATGGGCTCAGCCGAGCTGCTGCCAGCAGCATTTACTTTTCTACCAGCCCCGTGACAGAGCCCAGACCAGGGCAGAGAATATGTGACCAGACCAGACCAGAGAGCTGCGAATATGTGTGCACCCCAAATTACACTAAATTCAGGTGAAGAAAAGTAGAGAAGGACAAAGGTGCGGAGTGGCACGGACACCCAGGTGTCTCCCGGTGATGGGGACAGGCAGCACCCATACTCACATGCGGACAAAGAGCGACTGTTTGGCTGCCAGGCCCGGGGAAGAGTACTTCTCAACCAGCGCCAGCGTGCTGAAGCCAAACTTGTGAATGGGCTCGTTGGAATCCAAGGGTGGGAAATCAGTGTCGACCTCACCGTCGTCCTCAGCGATATGGAGACAGTAGGCATTGACGTTGTCGCTGAAACAAAGACAACATGAGTTTATTCGGGGGGAAGCCAGAGGACCAATTCAGCTCAGCCGATCAACACCGGTCACTAGATGCTGTAGAAAACAGAGCAGCAGACACTCAAAAGCCACTGATGTCACATGGATAAATATGTCCCAGCAAAGCCCAAAACATCCTACTACCATAACCCTGAGGAAAAACCCCAAAACCTCAGAGAAAATGAATGAGTCTTACTTCATCATTAACTGAACTGCACGCGAAACACCAACAGTGACCAAAATACCCCAAAGTCTATAAAAGTTTCATGCCTTCGTAACGCTGGAAGTAATACTTCTCCATTTGTGAAAACTTATTTATATAATAAATTACATATCATAATGCCCAGTCCACTTGAGAATTAAAGACAAACAAGCAGTGTCTACCGGTTTTCCACAGACCAAGTAACTGTGAAGAGGTTTACTGGATGTAGGCTGGAGAGGCAGAGAAGGGTCTTGGGCAGGTAAACAGGGCAATAAACCCCGGGAAAAGTAAACTGTTCACTGCAGCAGTCATGATTAGCAGAAAATCTACCTTCTCTCAATATCTAAGAAGTCCAGTCACTAAAAGCAGTTAAAGATTAGCACAGACCAACAAGCAGAACTAAATAACACAGAAAGTTTTAAGCACATAAAGCATCGAGAAAATATGAAAGAAAAATCTAGGCCTCCTTCTTCCCACATAGGACAGGCCAGTGGGCAGCAACTATCTATATAGACCGAACAGGTATTGATCATGTCTTCCTAATACTGAAATCTATTTCAAATGCTAATGTTTAAATTATTGACATGAAAATAAGTACTCTTCCTCACTGCAAAGCTGCCAGCACTCAGGAGGTTTCCTCAGCCAGGAAGTACAGCTTGAACCTTCACGTGGCAGTGTGTTTCTAAACTCTGCAGTTCAAATTTGGAGTTTTAATTGCATGATTGATGCTTAAATTAATTAATTGCAAAGTGTATGCTAATTGTTTAATTGGTCGCTTGATCTATATAGATCATTTTTTGAATTAAATGAGTTGATTTACAAAGTTTATTGATTGGATGTGACAATGAATTATTTCACTGGCTACCTGATTTGCAATTTTCTCAATTAATTCACAAACCTTTGGTTGCAACTGTGCTTTACTGCGAGTGCTCAGTCCACGTGATCTATATGCACCTTGTCACAGCTAAGACATTTATTCTAGAAAACAGGTAATAACGATGCATCACTACTAAGGTAAGCGGTACAGTTGCAAACCAAAAGGCAATCCAGCAACGTGCATCGCTATGAATTTAAAAATCCTGCAATGCCATTAAAGAAACTTCCAGGAGTCTCTGGACTGCTGTGAAGAATGGAACAATGCTGCAGAATTAATTTTTATCTTCTTCAAGAGCGCTTAGGCAACTTCTAGGGGAGCTGGTGAAAGGCAGCGCTGGGAATAGAATCCATGGAGCACCGGGGCTCTGACACGCGGGGGAAGCCTGTGCCTGGAGGTGGGGGGTTGTGTGGCTGCCGGGCTTCTTCAGAACACGCGAAACAAAGAGGCTGTGGATAACACAGGTCCTGCTGATCCTGCTTATGTCAGGAGTAAAGTCTGGCACGATTTTCGGGTCCTTCTCTTCCTGTTTGGACTTCCACAAATACAGACACCACTCTGCGTGCTCACCCGGTCCAGCTCCATGGAACCCAAGACACCCCGAGCTCTGAGTTGTGCCAGCCTGAGCAGCACCTGATGCCCATCCCCACAGCCGTGGGCTCTGCCTTACGCTGTTGATTTCTAACCTACTTGTGGACAGAATTCTCCGATGTGCAGCCTGGTGCACACTTACAGCTCTGCATAAATGAAGTGTATGCAGGGGGAATCGTAACAGCACATCTGGCAGGGGGTGGCAGGAAAATGGTCCAGCAGGTTATGACCAAAGTTCACGTGTAAGAGGCCAGGAACACGGTTGCCAACGCTGTCAGTGGTTCCTCATGTCAAGCCACTGAATAGAGACAAATCTGATACAACTGTAATAAAGAAGGTGGCCTAACCGAATAGGAAATGTTCTCAGAGCTGTCAGCTAGTGCTCACTCACTTCACACTCTTATATCCACCTTTTAGGAAAGAATTAGGCAGTCATATATTCTTTTCCTAAAGACAGAGGGTTTGTTTCTCTTAATTAAAGAGTCTACAACCTCCACATTACTCTCAAACTGTGTTACCGGTTGGTACATCTGTCATTCTGCACACGTTGTAAATCAGGATTGAAGCATTATCTATACGAATTTTAGTGCAGAGTCACAATTGTGATCCCCATTTTTTCTTTTTAAAGTCTAAACCGACTAAATTAGGCATGAATAGCAAATGCAGAATGTGCGACCTACACAAGCTCTTCCCTTATTTGGAAATGATGAGAATTAGCTTACAGTTAAATCAATCTTTGCTACAGCACTGGCAATCCTAAAAAAAGACAGTGGAGACATGAGAAATAATCAGGAACTACACAAGAAAACAAGCTGCCTGGAATCTGGAGGCTGTGCCCCTTCCGCTGAGCATCTGGACCCAGATCCTCAACTGCTGCTGTCAGACTGCTCTCAGGAACTCGGCTTCCATTATTTGTTTTATTATTTCTGTCCTGAGATTTGATTACTTTAGACAGCCTCCTTGGTCATGATCGCTTTTTGACACATCATAATGTCATATCCTTCAAGGCAGTCAGTGAAATTCATTTCCTCCCACCAGTGACTCTTGCTGTGGGCGATGCTGTTCCATGGAATACCTCCACTCACGGGCACTGCTCCACCCAAGGTGTGCCGTGCTCCTCAGAAACACACACGTGTCCAAAGACTGACATTAGCGGCATCTTACTCGTTAAAAAACAAGCTAATCATGCACAAAGGCCACTTTATTGAACTTACGATATAACAAACAGAAGTTAGTAACAGCAAATGAAATGGCACCATCTGCAAATAATTTTATGTTTCTTCTCAGTGTAAAACAAATGACAAATCAACCTGAAGTGTTTAACCTCCGAAATATCTCATGCGCCCATTGAGAAGAGCTGAGGGAAATCCTAGATCCAGGGCAGCAACACCCTGTTTCCTACACGGGCTGCTTTTCCGTGCTGCCCTGTATCTGCCAAAGAGATAGCACCAGCCCAGCGACCTCTCGGCACCAACCCTTCCCCTTACGACTGTGCTGCACCGGGAGAGCAGGCTGACTCCTCAGACACCTCTGAGAAACACCGACAGAGCAAACCACCCAGCTGAGCGCCCCAAATCCCCCCGTTCATCAGATGTTCCCGGAACAACAGCCACGCGAAAACTGGCTCATACAGAGAAAACCAAGCCAAACCGCTCCGCTGCTTTGCCCCAGGCGAGGCCCCGCTAGTGCCTGTTCCGGATAACTCTGTAAGAAACTATTCTAAGTTCTCGTTTTATGTTCTATGACGCAGCAGAAACGCGGGTATTTTACAGAGCCGTTCTAAACTGTTTTAAAGTTGCTCAAATGAGCGGCTCCGAAGAACCTGCACCTCATGTCACCCACCACGATAAATAACAGCTCTTACTAACCACCACTAGTTCGCCAGCACAGCCCATCCAGTCCCCATTTAGTCACAGAAATCTGGGCCAGAATTTTTCCACAATGAAGGTGTAAGCAACGATTACCAAAGATCCTGAAAAGTCCATTGATTTCCTGAGGCTAAAATTTCTGAGGACAAGACAGATGTTGCTCTTCACAGCAAGGCGCCAATGTGACTGAGGTCAAAGTCTTGTAGACATTATAAAATACTGCATGACAGAGATTTTTTAATTAAAGAATGTAATTTTATTCACAATTTCAAAGAAAAACTGATAATTATTTTGTTTTCAGGATCCTTGTTTGCATGTCTTTATTTTCCTGATACCTCCAGGATAGTAACCTGGGAAAAAAAGCACTTTTAGCCCCTGTATCTGTAAATTCTTAGAAAACCAGAAGTATTTGAACATGTATAATGAATTAAAGTCATTATGACAGCAAAATGACAGCAGAAAGCAAGTGAGCGATAATGGCGAAGGTCTGTGAGAGAATTCTGACCTGTTTCCAGGCACACTCACTACAGCTACAGTCTGTTCCATGGTTTCAGGAGAACACTAACAGTACTTCCAAGACACTGCCAGCCAGGACAGCGGCTCCCCCCTCTATGGATCTGTGGGAGGAGCTGGTACCGCAGGGACAGATCAGAGTCAGAGGCTGAGCACCTCCCCCTGGGGCAAACGAGAGACAAGTTACAGACGAGTTCCACGTTTGCCACCCTTGTGATTTGGGCTGTAAGAACACTTCCAAAAAGGACCTGGGACACGGAAATAAAAAACGCCTCCGTGACACCAAGAGAGATGAGATCTATATTATATTTACATAAGCATTTTGAAATGGATTCATGAAGAGATCCACAGTGTCACGTGCTTGTCATTACCCAGCACCCAGGAGCTCAACTGAAAGAGAACTGGACAGAGGTGCACGTGTACGGCTCAGAAGGAAGCCCCGACAAATGAGTAGGGGGGTTCTCTAAGATCTATCTATAAAAACATCGACATGGAAATCCATTTCACTATGCAAACGGGCTGTAGGGGAGAAAATTAGAGATCAAGAGTAGTAAAGAAAGAACATTACTTCAGCTTTGGTTCCCGTCCCTCACTTGTATATTGCCAGCATATTAGTCCAATCAGGTCATGCACCTTGGCATTGGCTATCGTCACAACCGTCATGGGCTGCAGTTTGTCTTGGCTTGTGTGCAGTGGGAGGTAGACATCAATTTTTTTGGTTGCCGTTGTACCAACATGACCCTGTCGAGAAAATACACTTCATTAGCACGTATTAAACAAAAGTATGACAGAGCTAACATGAAATCTGGCGCGGATGGAACTCTTTTCAGTAGAAAGGTTAAAATACACTGCTGTGGCTTAAAACTGCAAGAAGCTTGAATGTTTAAATTCCAATTCTTTCACTGCTGCTTAATGAATCTGTAAAAATTATATGAAATATTTGGCAGCGATTTCACAGACTTCCATAAGGAGTCTGAACTTCCCCGCAGGATCCCGTGTTCTTGGGTGCAACAGGGAGGAAGGGAGAACTGACAAGCTGACCTAAGACTTCTAAAGCGTTTTTCCATTAGCATTTAACACCAGCACTGCTCTTGTTTCTACATTTCTGCTCCCTTCTGCAGCTTTTCCCCACCACTTGACAAGCTCACTTCCCTCAGGTGCAGCACTCCCAACTTTCCGTGCCCCTCGCCCACAGCTCGCGGTCCCTGGCTTTGCTGAGGCACAGGCGAGACACCATCTGTGGCACGACCAAAGCAGCCTGTCTCATCACTGCTTGCCCTATTTCTGGAACACGTCAGGATCGCACATGCTACCTACTTTTCAGAGTTCTAGTTCCCCTCCAGCTTTGGTTTGAGGCTGCTCATTCTCCTCCCTTCCTCACTGCCTTCCTCTCCTCCTGCGATACCCAGAGGAGCCAAAGCAGCTCACACCAGGATGCACAACAGGACAGAACACAGGGAATCTCTCAGTGTAGAGAGAAGGGCAGGCTGGAGCCTGGCCAGCACCTTCCGCACAAAGGAAGGAAAGGAAGAGCCTGCCACAGCTCTCCACACGAACCAGCGAGAGCTGAACTGGAATGTTACAGATGCCCACAGCTGAGACAGCCGCTGTAAGCTCAGAGCTAGGTCCCACCAGCCAGACACCACGGGCAGCCCATCCAAGGGAGATCAGACGAGGCACCATAACCCAAGCAGAGCACTGCGGCAAAAAGGAACATCGACCAGATGTAGAGGTTAAGAGACGTTTAAAAATAAACCTTAGGCTTGACCTTGCTTTGCCAAGGGAAGCACGACATCACACATACAACTGAGCTGTTCAATTATTGTTAATGATCTGAAGACAACCAAGAAGGATTGACTAATGCTGGTTTTTATTGGAACTTACTGCATTAAACCCCCCCTATTTGGCACTGTGGAGATTAACAATTAAAAACCATAATACACACAGCAACGTAGAGATCTACAGAGTTTGCATTACCAGAAAAAAAAAGTCTAATCCACTGCGGCTAGGGCTGCGTTTTTAGACCAGCAATCTTTTAAACAGACAAAAGATTGTACGTCCCGATCCCCTCTTCAAGAGCACCCCGATATAACTATATATCTCCATCTATCTCCATCCACATACGGGCCTTGAGAGAAGGAAGTACTATTCACATTAATCACTCGGAATTCTAAGTAACAGAATAAAAGGATTCAATACTATAAATGTATAATGAGAGTATAAAACAGGGAGTTATATGCCATGTGCTAATTTCAATATATTGTTAAAAACCATTTGATCCTTCAGTGTGATGATAAATTAGAGAAATAATAGGAATTTAAAGATTAAAGTTATTCATATTAGCATAGCTAAAAGTATTATTAAAATCCATCCAAGTATAATGAATTTGTTTTTTAAGAATGTGGTTTTATAGTGCTGATGCCTCCTCTTCCCACGTTTTTAAGGCAGGAAGAAAGTAGTTTTACTCATTTAAAAGGACACATTAGATTTGTGACAGAGTATGAGACATTCCTTCACCCTGTTTGGATAAGTCTTGACAAGCCTCAGGGTGAGCAAGTGCATCTGGGACCCTCTGAGATACCACCACACCCATGGCCTCACCAAGGAAATCACTAACACAACAGAACTACAACTGCTAAATAAATCAGGGGTTCTTTCTTTCTTTTCTTTCTCCTCTTGGTTTCCTACTTACAGGACTCATTTTTAAGGAGAATTAAGGTAGCATCAGGTAAGGGATCACCAGTCCCAAAGTCTACCTCTTTCTTTGCCCAGATGCAAATATGAACCAGGGAATGTGCGAACACGTATGAGGCTGTGAGCATCACTCATGATGTTATGGTCACGACTGGACACAGCACTCAGAAGGGCAGAGCTGGGGTTTCAAGCATGTTTGCATCTGAATGAGTAAATAGCCATTATCAGGAAATTAAGGGGACTCCTGGATGTGGGAAGGTAGTGATGTACTCAAATCCAAGGATGGCAGAAATGTAAGTAATGCTTAGTCCTGATAATGGCAAATCCCAACAAAAACTGACAGCCAGATGTGAGAGTCGATGCCAAGGTTTCGACTGACATACACATCATAATCCAATAAACATACGTATTTATAAACCAAACACACTCCAGGGCCCCTGCTCTTACTGGTGTCACAAATAAGATGGTGATGTCCCATGGTCTCCCTTCCACAGTGCTCCTCTTCCTTCCTCGCTCTACACTGTGCTGTCACTTTGTGTTTAAATAAACTTTTCTTGCTCTTCCCCCTCTCTAATCTCCTCTACCTCCTCCAGTCTATTTTTACCACTTCGCTTGTCCGAACTCCCTCCATTGCCGAGATCCTTCTCTTATGAACGCTCAGCATGAACACTGAGGTGACAGATGACTTAAACCAGGGGCAACTCCTACACGAATTGGGAACCCGACTGCTCTTCGAGTGAGGGGAGCAACATCAGCAGCAGCAGCGCTGGGAACAGCCCTAAAGCATCACTATTACAGCTCAAGATCTTTAAAAAAGTGAGGGAAATGTTTTTATCAATTAAAAAGACTGTGAAATTGAT
Organism: Buceros rhinoceros silvestris; assembly: GCF_000710305.1. Taxonomy (NCBI): domain Eukaryota; kingdom Metazoa; phylum Chordata; class Aves; order Bucerotiformes; family Bucerotidae; genus Buceros; species Buceros rhinoceros. The sequence continues at coordinate 60,979 of NW_010431283.1, forward strand.
TGCCGTAAGATACCAGAGAGACTGAGACTTGGACGCCCATTAGACTTGCTGTTAGCAATGAGAACATTGTCACGCTAAGTAGGAAACACTCGTTCAGCCTGTAAACACGTGCGTCAAGGCTTAGCCCGATCGATTACCAAGGCAAAGGGGGCTGAGGATCTCCACTGTGCTTACCGCAGATTGATAGTACTTGTGCTGAACCAGCACCAGAAGTCCAAACCTCCCAGTACCTGTCTGCAGGACGGAGTGCATCCATACCCTTAGTCTGGTCCTGCAAAATACTAATTGCGCAGGGAGTCCCAGAGAGCTCAATTACCTCCCTGGGCAAAGCTGATTAGGTAAGGGTTGGTAGGCAGCGGCTGAATAAAAGGGATCCAGCTATTAGTCTCAGTGGCCAAGAGCCAAAGAGCCCACCACACTGGATGTAACTAGGAGTAACTGGTGAGTTTTCTAGTGCTTGTAGCCTCCTCTTAGGAGGAATCGTTCAGAACAGGTTACAGACACTACTGGAAGCATAAGTACTTTTTCTCTCAGCTAAAAACTGTATTCTAACTGTACGTGCTGTGGAGACCCAGAAGATAAAGTACAATCACCTATATTCAAAAAGGCGGCATCAAACTTTATTAATAGATCCTGCATAAAATTCAATGGAAAATCTATTCAGGGCCAGGGGCCTCACCATTTGGAGTTTCCTTAATAGCCTCCAATAAATCTGGGAAGCATAAAGGGGCTGTTAAATTAACATTTTCCTGATCTGTCACCTGTGGCATAGTTAATTTGTCAAAAAATTCTTTTAGCTTGTCACTGGACACCGTATATTCTGACAAATGAAGTCTGGAATAAAATTGACAAAATATCTCGTTAATTTTCTAGGAAATCACAAATCTGATTCCATTAAGCTTTTATATTAGAAATGTTATATTCCACCAGTCCTTTAAAGGAAGTGAAAAGTAACGGGATACACAGAAAACATACGATAAATCATTAAAAAATTTCTCAGTACTTTTATTAATGGCTTCTCTTAAGGCTACCTGGTGCTCTCCTACAGTCCAATTTTCTGAGAGCGCCGTTTGCTATTTCAATAGCATTTTCATCAAAGCAAAGATGGTGCTTCACCATCTGCAGTTCACTGGAGGAGCCTGGGCGCTGCGCAGCATACGGCGGCTCGAAGAGGCAGAACCCGGCGGTACCATTCCTCGAATTATTGCTAATGTGGTGTGCACGCAAACAATCACTTCTTTATAGTTCTGATGTCTCTGTCCCTGTGTCAGCACCCTCGGAGGTGGGCTCATTGCAGTTCTGTGGCACACTACAGCTATTCGCTTCTGCTGCTGTTCAAGAGCCGTGCAGAATTATCTCCGTTATTTGACAGTGCTGAAAAGTACAGCCTGCT
>NW_010431283.1:62494-64735 GCF_000710305.1 Buceros rhinoceros silvestris
AAACTTCCTGCTTTCTGGTTTTCATAATTTATATTAAGCGAATCAATGTCTATTTATGCACTTTCCTAATAAGCAGCAGCTAAGCTTAGGGACATTATTCCCACTAGTGCACAAATTTCTTCTGAAAGAGTAACCGGGTACGTCAGCCTCCCTCCTGGGAACCCACGCTTCCCGTGCCGTTGGAAAGGCAGACGCCAATACAGAGCAGCGGCAGTCGGGTGAACTCAAGAGCGTAAGCAGCACCACCAGCACATCTGTGTGTTGTGGTACTTCCAAACACAGGAGTGAAGCGTAAGACAGGCAACTCGAGAGATGAACGTTCACGGGTTCTCTAGGACCATATTTATGAGCTGTGGTGTTCGATTATTGAAATACTGGTTACTGCAACCGTGACTGGAAAACGGCATCGAGAACGATCTTCATTGGCTACACACTATTTTAGAAATATCTGTATGATGAAATAATGTTCTGTAATAAAATTAGTATGCTTCAAATGTTGACATAGTATGTTAAAAAAGAAAAAATATATATTTAAACTCTATAAATTCTTTCAGCACAAGATTTCTTTCTAAGGTTTAAAATCAACTTTCAATCAAAGTCCATAAGACGATACATACCTCCCTGCAGAGGCAGATGATGTGTATCTCAAATGGACTATTGTGGGGCCACCAATATTGCTCTGCATGACCTGGGAAGTTTGGTACAGCCTGTCCATCCCGAGGACAACTTCCTGCTAGCGATGGTCCTGAAATGCCTCCACAACAGGCAGCTAATGAAACAGGCATGGACAAAAACGCGTACGTGTCCTCCTCACTGCTGATCTGCTTCGCTGCACACCACAGAGGAAAATTAAAACAAAGTCCCAAACCATTTCCTAAAGTGATTAATTTTCAACAATAATAATTTACTGCATCTTCCTGTACCACAGAGTTCTGTGACTAAATGTTATACTACGTTAAGATTAGATGTTCTAATGATATAATGCAAAGATTTTACTGAACCGTTATTTAGTGGGAGTCATAAAAACCTCTAAAAATTAATCTTTCACGCACATCTAGCGTATCCGAAGCTAGCATTTAATTAGATGGCCTTGGCACGAATGAGCTTACTACTTTATTTACTGAATCAGTATGTGTCTCTTCAGTAATTATAATTAATTCAAATCATTGACTCACCTCCCAGCAAACAATGCTGAACTTTACATGAAATGGAAACGAATGCTTATCCTTCTCCACACGTAAAATCATGTCTTCTCGCTTTCAAACTCAGTGACATGATTTTTGGTTTAGGTGCGGGGTATGTAATACACTATGTGACCCAGCATTCACCTCCTAACCATAACTTAGCCACATATGTATTTAAACAACATGAAGGGGCAAAAATAGAAATATATTAACCCAGCATTTACCACACAAACAAAAGTTTCAAGAAATGAGAGCACAGATGTTTATGGGAATACGAAGGACTGTATTTTTTAAGACAACTGTTGAAAAGCATCGTCTTCTCAGCTGCTGACTTAATAAGAAAAGTAGTATAAAAAATTTAGAGCTATTATTTCTTCATCCAAAATAAGTGGGAATAAACCAGCCATATTCATTCATAAGTAAAACAGCTTTTGAGGGGCTGAGTAGAAAAAGACGGGTCATCTAAAAAAAAAAATCTTTTTTTTAAAGTTTAGATGACCAAATATCATAGCTTTCCATAAGCGCACGGCAGAAACCCTCGTGCCACAGCGCAATGCAATGACGCTGCCGGCACACGGCTCAGAGCGGACACGCTGGCAGTGAAGCCGCATGATGAGCACACTGGGCAGCCGCAGCATCCCATTGGAGCCGGCAGCGACGGGCAGCTGCGACAGCCGAGCGGTCTGGTCGGTAGAACAGCATCTCACCTCGCTGGACGGTCAAAGAGCTGTAGCGCAGTCTGTGCAGTGACAGATGCGGAGAAGGTGCCTCTCGTCTGTCTGTTGTATTAACACTCAGAGGAGCATCACTGAGTCTCAGCGCTCGTATGAAAATGCGGGGTAGCTCCACCCCTTTCCTTCTCCAAATCATCACACGATACCCCACTATGGCAAAATTGGGATGGTAATTGGTTCATCAGGTGGTCAAGACACCGTTGGTACTTTCCACTACTACAGCCATATGGTTACTTCTGTTATCCTTAAGCCAGTTATGGAAAATACCACCAGCGAGGCCGCTGGGACAGCGGACTCGCCACTGGCAGCCGGGGCGCCAGCCC
>NW_010431283.1:64838-66701 GCF_000710305.1 Buceros rhinoceros silvestris
CCGGTGACCCAGCTACCTTCGGCAGTGTTCCAACGAAACTTCAGAGCTGCTCCTTTCTGAGGACTGGATTCCCCTTTGTACCATCCTAGCTTGTGCTGCAGCTTTAGCAGATCACGATGTAAAATTCCATTAACACTGTTAAATACTTAATTTATCTTATTCACACTGTCACTATTCATAAAAATTTAACCCAGTAATTTCCTGTTATACAAAGCATAACAAAGTATGAATATTTAACTACAAGGTAAATAACAGACTATTATTTTTTATTCTAAATTGTTGACTTCACTTAGCATGTCTGCTTGGTATAGCACCACACTATTTTTCAATTAAAGGTCCAGATGTTTCAAAGGCTCCAGTCGGCAGTGGCAGTGATGAGAAACGCGCTATCTGCATTGCAATGATCACTACAACAGCAGCTCCAGGCTGCATTAACATACCCATGTTTTATTCCAGCCCCCCTCCTAACGCACCAGTTAATGATACAACACACAGCTGAGAAACACAACCTCCAGAGCTGGACACTTTCCTTCCCCGCTTCCACCTCAACACACTTTTATATGCACCTCAAAGCTGTGATTTACATATATAACCACATCATCAAGTATCCCAAATTACTGCCTGTTCTCTCCTGGCATTCGCTCCCACAATTAATAAAACCGTCCAAGTCCTGAGCACAGACGAGACACGTGATCCTTGTAACCGCACATCTCAATCACGGTAACACCCGCTCATTTCTACAACTCACTTGGAAGTACAAACTCTTTTATTTCAAGTGCTATGAATATGATTTCTTGTTTCTACTTTTTTCTGACAAATCTGACTTGGAATGGAGGGAGAATCGCTGAGTCCATCCCCTCTATCACTCTCACTCGCACACAGGCACCAGTTTTAGAACAATTGGACCCCGTCTGTCTTTAACCCCGTGGCAGGCAAATGGCATTTCGCCAGCACAGGAGCCTCTGCCACGGCGGGTCAGCACGGTCCCTGCAGCACCCGCACAGCCAAGCACAGGGCTGGAGCCGCAGCTTTCCCACTTCCCCCGGCACGGGACCCTCTGCCACGGCGGGTCAGCACGGTCCCTGCAGCACCCGCACAGCCAAGCACAGGGCTGGAGCCGCAGCTTTCCCACCGACTGTGGTGGCACCAAGCTACCCAGGGATATTAAACCCTTATCTACACCCTTCCAACAGTTCTGCTGAAGAATGAAACCACATACTCAGATTTATCAAAACACAATTGCTCCAGCTGCAACAAAAACGCATTCATTACACCAAACATCCTTGCTTTCCACGTAGCAAAGGGAAGGAATGGCCTAATTTAGAAGAATTATTTGTATTTTACTTAGTAATAAACATTACAATTTAATACTGAGGACTAGAGTTATTCTTTGTAGTACCAAAATGCAACAAAAACTTATAATTAAAACTACACCATAAACATTATTTGTACGTTAAGATATATGCCACAATATATTTTAATGAACAGATGCTATACAAAAGATAAATGTTTTCAGAAATATTCAATCCTTAAACAGATCAGCCTCTAATCCTATGCTTCTGTTGCATAAAGCAGACAGCTTAAGTTCCTCGAGGACATTAGCCAACCTTAGGTGGAACATTTTTAATACATCACCGTGTCACTTTTTAATGTGCCACAATCTATTAACCACATGGCAAACTAACAGGGATTTTTAAAATATGGGTTTTATAGCTTTGTGCTGGTGATTAATTAAATAAATAGCCAGCGTTTCACAAATCATCCCTCTAATTAGTCTAAACCAGACACTTTGCATTCGCTGGCATTCTTGCCATCTGAAGCTCACAGAAGGGCAGGAGCGCCTGTGCACGCCGGATCGGCACG
>NW_010431284.1:0-976 GCF_000710305.1 Buceros rhinoceros silvestris
GGGGAGGTGGGAGGTGGATCGGAGGCGATATTGTAATAAAATCCCTTTTTTTCTCATTTCCCGAGGTGGGGGAGTATCCAGTTCAGGGGGTTTGTCTTCTTCACCCTCCTCTTCCTCCTCCTGGTCACCTTTCAGCACATCGGGTGCCAGCGTGCTCGACGCCACCGCCAAGAACTCCACGGGGCCACCGTGCCCGTTGAGGGACACCATCCCTTTCCCTGCCAAGAGAGAGAGGAGGAGTTTTGCTACAAACGAGCCCCAAATAAGGTTGTGCCCAGGTAGGGAGGGTTTTCTGGGGTGCTCACCGGTGATTTTGGGGATGCCTTCCAAGCGTGGCACAGGCAGCAGCACAATGATGCCCTGGTCGGTGCCCACCCAGAGCGATCCCTGGCAGATGAGGAGGCTGGTGACGCGGACGTGTTTTTGACCTGTGAAAGGGTTTAAAACGAGCGTGAGGGATGAATTTGCAGCAGCATCTTCCCGGATGACCCACACCCAGCGGCTTTTTCACGGGAAACACGCTCACGGGAAACAGAGCCCTCCCAAAACCGAGCAGCACCCTCGCACGAAGGTCTCCGTGCCAGGGAGAGCACTATGAATATAAATAAATAAAAAGAGCTAAAAAAACCATAAAAAGTAGTGAGACTTCTAATGGCAAATGAATATTTTATCGCTGCGACTTAGCGCAGCACGGCGTCGGACTCGGCGAAGCAATATATCTGCGGAGATGCAACTCCGGTTTCTCCGGGAGGACTTTATTAATGACCTGCCAAGTTAAAAAGGATGAGGGAGTGCGAGTTCAAAAACGCATTAATACCCAACGCGCTCTCGCCCGGGAAGAAAAGGAAGTGATAAATATTTTAACATGCCCTAAAAAAAAAGAAAAAAAAAAAAGAGGAAAAGTGACTTACACGAGTCTCGTGCTTATAACTAATTACACAATTATGTCGCTCGGTGGCTGGAACAAGGAGGAAGC
>NW_010431284.1:1087-1378 GCF_000710305.1 Buceros rhinoceros silvestris
CGGTGTGGGTAAGGGCGAGGGGGTGGATGCGGCTGGGAAGCGGTGCTGGGCGGCGAGTTGGGGGAAAAACGGGTGCAGGGGGCCGTGGCAGTGGGGTGCGGGCATGGAGGCAAGGATGAACGCGTGGGGATGAAGATGGGTGCAAGGATGGGGTGCATGAATCCTGGAATCCCAGACTGGTGGGGCGGGCAGGGAGCTCTGGGCATCACCCAGCCCAGCCCCTGCTCCAGCAGGTCCCCAGAGCAGGGTGCCCAGGTTGGCGTCCAGGCGCGTTCGGGATCTCTCTGGAGT
>NW_010431284.1:1556-10635 GCF_000710305.1 Buceros rhinoceros silvestris
AGGCGTCCAGCGGGCACCACAGATAAGAATCTGCCCCCTCCTCCTGACACACACACCCCCCCACCGCTTTAGCTCATGATCACATTGAGGAGGTCCCCTCTCAGGCTGCTCTCCTCCAGCTGAACAGCCCCAGGGCTCTCAGCCTTTCCTCGGCACAGAGATGCTCCAGCCCCTCCTCATCCTCACGGTCTCTCCTGGACTCTCTCCAGTAGCTCCTCGTCTTTTTTGAATGGGGGAGCCCAGCACTGGACACGAGACTCCAGATGCAGCCTCACCAGGACAGAGCAGAGAGGGAGAAGAACCTCCCTGACCTGCTGGCCACACTTTTAATGCACTCCAGGAGACCACTGGCCTTCAGGGCCACATGGGCCCATTGCTGGCTCATGGAAAACCTGTCTGCCAGCACTCCCAGGTCCTCCTCCAGGGAGCTGCTTCCCAGTAGGTCACCCCTTGACCTGCTGGTGCAGGGGTTTGCTCCTCCAGGCCCAAAGATGCCACCAGTTCCATCTCTGCAGCCAATGAGGAGAGACCCCAGAGGTCCAAGCTCAAGCCTTCGCACCACTAACCAGATCAATTCCTTGCAGTTTCTCTGCAAACCAGCACAGCCATGAAGCAAAGCAACACTTCCAGGGGTGACGCTCTATCTTGCCCGTTAATTGCAATTAAGAGCCAGGGTAAAGAGGAGCTCACCCGGGAGGACAAAGGTGGTCCTGGTGGCAATGTTGATCTCCTGCAGATGCTCCAGTGTCTCAGTGTGGAAGAGGCGGATGGAGGAGCCCAAGGAAAAGGCCATCCAGACCCCGCTGCCCGCCTTGATCATGTGCGTGACGCTGGCCTCTGTGTCCGGGTGGGCCTCGAAGGTTTGCTGCCAAAAGGGGAAATGCAGAAAATGAAGTCAGAGGTGCCCCCTAAAACTGCTTCCAGCTCAGGCTCCCTGCAGGAGCTGCTTTAGGGCTGCGAAGCTGCACACGGAGAGAACCAGAGTGACCCCTCCTCACCAGTTCTGGCCTGAGCAGAAGACACCAAAACCAAGCCATCACCAATCCCTTCTTGGGTTTTTATCAGCCTTTCCCACCCATTTTTTTCTTTAAAAGATCATTTCCCAGACTAGATGCATCTGCAAAACCCATCTCCAGGTGGGACAGGACCTTCCTGCTTCTCTCTTACCCCCAAAAGCAGCAATTAAAGGCTCAGCTCCATGGCAAGAGCCATTTGGGAATCACAGACTGGTCCATCTGCTTCCTGAGCTCCCCCCGGAGCATTTCCCTGTCAGCCACAGGATGCAAACTGCAGGAAAAACACCTTTTTGCATCAAAAAAAAAAAAAAAAAAAAAAAAAATCACCCCTGCTATAGATTTCCCAAAATAAATCAGAGGAGCTGGTATTGATCTCCCTTCCAGAGACGACTGACATAGAGCACCCCTCAAAATGGGGGCGGACAGACACTTTTAGGTGGTGTCCCCCTTGTTCCCCACCCCACGTGGGGTTTATTCCCTGAGGGTTCCTTCCCGAGTCACTGGGTCCCTCTCTGGCAGACCCAGCCATTCCACACTCTCCCTCAAATTCCATCTACGACATCCTCCAGCATATCAAAAACAGCCCCACCCCCCCGCTTTTTTTTTTCCTCCCCCATCACTTTTCTTCTGCAAGAATTCCCAGCCGACTCCTGTCATAAATAAAATCGGAGATGGAAAACGAACCCGGTCCCCAATGCATTATTCATCCCTGGCACTGCCGTTAGGCTGGATTTACGACAGCTAATACATGCAAACTAAGTTTGAGCACTAAATGTGAAAATTAAAGGTGGGAGAAAGGGGGTTTTAGAAGAAAAAAGCATCTATTCAGCATTCCCTGGTTATGCAGCTGCAGGAGACATCTCAGCATCCTCCTCCTGTGCCTCAGTATTGGAGGGAAGGGACCCCAAAGTGATGAAAATCAGCAAAAAGCAGCAATGAACGGTTGGTTTGGGCACCGCGCAGGAAGGGATGTGCCCGTCCATGTGCGTCTTTTGGGGGTCAAAGCAGTACCACCCCCCTAAAGACACCACCACATCCCCCCAGCGATGCTGCCTACCTGGGCATGGAGGCTGGTGGCATTGAGGACAGTGACCTGGTTGGCACAGCTGGCCCAGAGGGTCTCATCCAGTGTCAGGAGGGCTCGCACGGGGCCGGGACCCACGGCCAGGCAGGTGGGCTTCTCCGCTGGGTCCCACAGCCCCCCTAGAGCAGAGACACCGGGATGGAAGGGAGGGAAAGAAGATGCTCAGTAAACCCAAAAAGCATGTTTTGATGCAGCTGAAGCCACCCAAAACAGCTGCTGGGGTCGGCCACAACCGCCTCGTGTCCCCAGTGTCACCTCAGATGCTTCCAAGCCACCAAAAAGATGGGAGGAGAAGCTCACACCTCCAGCTTTAACCCCCCCAAAGCCCCTTTGCCCCGCTGCAAACATCTTTTTTAGCAGCAAACAACCGGCCACCTGCACCACTTGGGCATGTTCCTCGCTGGAAAAGCCAAAATTGCCTTTTTCTTTCTCATCTATTTGCTCTTGAAGCGACACTTTGGGGCCGATCTGGAGTGTCTCTGTGAAGAGCATCCAATCTGGATGTGGATGGCTTCGCCCCCAGCAGCAGCTGAGCAGCTTCGAGAGATAACTGCTCTCCTTTCCTTATGTCTAATATATACATTTTGAAATAAAACCCGAAGATCTGAGGGATAAAAGAGCCCTTTGGGCGCTCAGACTTCTGCTCCCATCCGCAGGAGTTTGCAGCCGAGCCGCTTTTCAGCAAATCCTAATTTTCCCCTAAAAAACGAGCTATTTTGGGAAAGCTTTTTCCTTCCCAAAAGATGGGGCTAAGATTAAACACCCCACCCCGCAGCCCCGCTGCCTGCCGCGAGCATTTATACCACCAAGATGAAATTAAAGCCACTTAATTGATGGGCTCGTACGGTTGCTCTGAGGTGGGGAAGGGGAGGTGCAGCAGCTCCAAATGCAAATCAAGGGGCTTTCCTGGCTCTGGGGTGACTTGGGTGCCGCTCGCTGCAGGTTCTCACAGCGAACGAGGGGGTTTGACCAAAAATAGGCTAATGCGAGGCGTTATTTGAGGCTCTTTCCTACCCTCTAGTGATGAAGCGAAGTATTTAACAGCCCAGGCGAGGAGTGCCCGGGGAGGAAGGCTCAGCAAGCTGCAGCCCCGGCCTGAGCTGGAGCCAGGGAAAAATCAACCCAGACTGATGCCTGGATGGGGTTTGGAGGGGGTCAGCTCGGTTTAGAGCACCAAAAAGTGATTTTTTCGAAGCCAAAAGTGTTGAGTCTTTGCGCATCCCGGTGTCAGACCTTCCAGCAAACCCTTTGCTGCAGAATCAGCCTCTCGCTGAGACCGTTTTCCACACGTTTTTCCCCAAACCAAGCCCCTCTTGCATTCATCCTGGCAGTGCAAAACAGCATTTCCCACCCCCCAGGGCTGCAAGAAGGAAATAGTGGGGAAAAAATAATGAAAAAATGGAGATTTATCGCCACTTTAGCAGCCACCACCTCCCGCTGGTGTGAAGAACCTTCCTCCTCTGTGGTTTTTAGGGTGACCCACCAAAAATCACGCACGGGGGTGTCCTCACCATTGCTCCTGGGGTAGGCAGCCACGGTCCCGTCCTGCAACCCCGCAAACAGGTACTCGGGGCTGTGCCTCAAGCAGAGGACGGGCTGCATGCCCGGGCTTTTGCAGGTCAACAAGCACTGCGTCCCCGTGTCCACGCTGCCGTAGACCACGATGCTGGGGAGGGAACGTGGGGGAGATGCAGGAGAACGTGCCGGTCTCCAAGGTTTGGTGCCGGGGATCGCACCAAAGGGTGGCTGTGGGAGGTCACCTCACCTGCCATCCCGTAAACCCAAGCACACGGTGGGATGCAGGGAACTGGGGAGCTGGTTGGTGGTGGGGCAGGGCTCCTGGGTGCCCCCTGGACCCTCCTCGCTCGCCTCAGGGATATATTCCATGCACAACACTGGGGAAGCCACCGGGAAGGACTTCACCGTCCGTGGCACGGCGCGGTTGAGGGAGAAGATCTCCACTTGCCCCCCCGCACCTTCCTGGCCTCCTCCAACCTACAGAGACCAGAAAACGGGTGTGAGCAGCAGCCACGAGCACCACAGAGCAGGTTTGCAGCCAACACAACGCAAACCCAGTGGGTTGTGCCCTGTTTTGGGGTTGTTTTGCTCACCCAGAGGTAGCCCTGAGGCAGTGAGGTGCTGACGGCAGAGAAGCCCAGGAGCGAGGACTGCACAGGGTTGTGCACCACAGCGCCAAGCTGGGGGAGAGACCGGGGTATGAGGGGGGCCATAACACCCCCAAATTACCCCAACGCATTCAGAGTGTCAGTGCACACCCTGAGATTTGTATCTTCAACTTTCCAGGGTGAATCACACCCATTTCTGCCTTTGCAACCAGCTTGGCCACCCCACCCAGCCCATCCACCACAGGATTTCTGCCTTTATTCCCCAAAATGACGGGGGTAAAGGGGAAGGAGGCACGGGGGAGGGTTGGAAGAGATGTTGGCCATCACTCTTACCTGCAGATCTAGGGCCTTGGAGAAGGCAGGCATGTGGCAGGTCAGGGTAGGGCACCAGAAAGGAGCTTTGCTCTTCTTGTCTTCGTCAGGACAGAGCCAGCCCGGCTGGTTCTCCTGCCCTGCGGTGAGCAGAGGAGATCGAGGACGGCCAAAACACCCTCCCCTCCCCAGTGGGACCCCCAAATGAGTAATTGTTGGTGCAGGGCTCTCATCTCTAACCCCAAAGCACCATCATCTGCAGGCCTGGGGGGAATCTCACCTCTTTCTTCCAAAAACATTGCACCCCTCCACAGCACACGGCCAAGCAACCGCCTTGAGTAGAGGCAAAAAAATCAACCCAAAAACCAGATAACATATAGATAAGGGGCGGGGGGAATACACTCTAATGTGTTTCTTCACATTAGGCTTGAATGTGTTTTCGTTTCTAACTCCAGGACACAGGATTATCCCCCAGGCATCCCAGATTAAAAATAAAAATAATAAAAAACCACTACAAAATCCACACATAAACTGTTAAAAACAAGAGAATCAAAAATCATTCCAGCCCGGGGAGATCCGAGCACTCAAACAGCATTTCAGTTTTTTTTCCTTCCATTAAACTATTTTGTGTTGTTGTTTTGCTGCAGTGATTCTTGGAGATAAATAGGAACAGAGAGAAGGCAGCGGCAGCTCCTCCCTTGCTTATTCACCCTATTTCATGGAAAGTGGGTCAGCCCTGACACCCTCAGCACAAGAGCCAACGGAAACCCATCGCCACACAACGCCAACCCAGCGATGTCACCCAGGAGCAGCAAAATGCAAAGCATTTTGAGCCAGAACTACCATTTCCCATCATTTTCCAGCACGCGACCCCAACAAAATGTTCTCCATCACCTCACTCCCCGTTTTTTCCCTTGCATCAGGATGCTCGGGGCGAAGCAAACCCCTTTGCTCCCAAATTGGGCTTTTCAAAGCAAGGGTGATGGTAAGCAACGTGCCGCAGGGCTACTCACGCAGGGCTATCTTGGCCAAGTGCAGGCGGTTCACCCAGGAGATCTTGCTCAGGGGGTTTGGGGTGATGAAGACCACCATGACGCTGATGGGGCGGCCAGACCTGCATGGGGAAAGCATCATCAGCTTCCTCATCATCCTCCTCCTCCTCCCCAAGGTGGGAAGAGCCTACTCGCGATCCACAAACTCACTTGTCCGGCTTCCCGGGCAGCAGGAGGCGGAGGCGGCACTTGTTGGCAGAGTGTATCTCCTCTTCCTTCACCTTCATCATCCTCTGCAGCGCCAAGCACCAGTCCTGGGCCACCGTCATGTTCAGGTTCTGGGGCAAGAGCCGTAAATCATGGAAGTGCCTTCAAAACTAAGCCTGAATCATCCCCAAATTTCACCCGTGGGGCTCAGGAGGATGAGGTGTCCAGCGGTCCCCGAGGAACCACACGGTTATTGCAAAGCACCCGCGTTTGGTTCTACCCAAGTCTTAAGTCTGGCCACACTTTGGCATGTAGATACCTGGTAGGTGCCGTGCAAGGTGCTGATGAGAAGGGTGATCTGCTCCACCACCGCCAGGTCCTTCTGCAGGTCCTGCAGCTCCTGGAAGAGCCGCGGTGGCCCCAGGTAGACTTTATCTTGGTGGAGAAATGAAGAAGTGAGGCCCATGGAGGACGTTCCAGCCCACCCCAGTGAAACCAGCCCGACACCGGATCGAGGGATGGGTGCTCACTGTGCGAAGCCTGCCCGGTCGGCGCGTGCTTCTTGGCACCGGCGTTGTGGATGACGATGTTGTCTTTGTCATAGGCGCCGCTCTCCTGCCCCACCTCCACCACCTGCACCTGCGGGAGGGCCGTGCTCCACTTCAGCACGTATTTGGGACCCAGGGGCACCAGGCTGCTAGATTCCAGCTGGCCTCTGCCGAGGGAGGATGCAAAAATATATATAAATACACCAGCGGGTGCCGTGGCTCGCGTCGATGTTGTCTTGGTCATAGGCGCCGCTCTCCTGCCCCACCTCCACCACCTGCACCTGCGGGAGGGCCGTGCTCCACTTCAGCACGTATTTGGGACCCAGGGGCACCAGGCTGCTAGATTCCAGCTGGCCTCTGCCGAGGGAGGATGCAAAAATATATATAAATACACCAGCAGGTGCCGTGGCTCGCTCTAGAAGCCCCTACAAAATGCATTTGGCAAGCCAAGCCCCGTGTGCAACCCCACGCCGTGCACCGGTGCATGCCTGCACCCCCAAACACAGGGCACACAACCACAGCAGACCACGCTCGGCACCTACCCTGGGTTCACCGGCCTGGAAGGAGGGGAAAAACAATTAATAAAGAGGTGTTCGTGGGGAACTGAGGAAGGTTTTTCCCTTTGCAGCATCAGCCTCCACCAAGCCCTGAGGTCCCAGTAGCTCCCAGACCCTGCACCAGCTTCAGGACCCCACAGCACCAGGGGGTGGAGGCTTTGCAAAAGTGGGGGAGCAAAGCAACCCCAGATCAGATGGATTCCCCATCCAAAACAAGGTGGGGTGGTTTTCAAAGTCCTTGAGGTAGAGCTGGCAAAACCTGCCAAGTCCCAGAATTAAGGTGGGGAGGGGAAAGGTCTCTATGTCGGAGCTTTGCAAAGTGATTTGGGGGTCTGGGGCCATCAGCACTTACTTGAAGTTGATGTTGGCACAGACCAGCGTGTCGTTGAGCAGGAAAACCTTTCGCTCCTTCGACTTGATGAGCTGGCCCCGGTCACCGTACACCGTCTCCGTCAGCGTCTCGCACAGCAGGAGCTGCCACTGCCCTGAGCTCAGCAGCTGCAGAGGGGATGGAGCAGGCAGGGGGCTCAGCCCAGGGGCTCTTACAAGCCTCCTGCTCCAGGGGTTGTTTTCCCCTTCTTGCAAGGATTTTCCTCCACCCCGGAGCACGCATAGCGACAGGCTCTGCAGCCTTGTCTGCAACGTGCTCCGAGGCTGTAGGATGCAAAACCCCTTGCACCCTGTACATCCAACCCCTGAGCAAGCAGAGCTGTGAAAGACCGATGTGGCCCTTTTGCAGCCCCTTTTGGGTCTCTTTCAGCCCCTGGCCCTCAGTTCTGAGCCCAGGGCTGAGCTGGCGCGTGACCCGCTGTGGTTTTTTGCCACCATGGCCATCCCCCAGCCCAGGATGTGTCGCAAGAGCTTCATTTAGGGTTTGTTTTTCTTTCCACGAACGGTTGCAAAATCAGGCAGAGGAGACAAAGCAGCTCGTCCTTGCTTTTCCCTGGAGGGGAATTGCCCAGCCTCAGGAATTGCTTCTGCTCAACATCCTTTTGGAGAAAACAGGGATCCTGGCTTCCCAAAACCCCCGTCAGAGAGAGGAAGGTGGAAGCTGCAAAGCTCAACCCTCAGCTCCAAAACACCAGGAGGATGAGGAGATGAGGCTGAAGGACCCACCTTGTTGAGGCTGCTGCGGTCGCTGATGCTCTTGCTGAGCTGTTGGATTTCGGCAACTTGGTCGGCCAAGCGCTTCTGTTCATTGAGCTTCTCTGCCAAGGTCTCCAGCTCGGTGAGGGCCAGCTGGAGGGACAGGCGATCCGCATGGCCCTTGGGGGTGTTTTTCAGCATGTCCTGGGGTGGAGGAAAGGGCGAGGGACAAAAGTCCCCGCAGCAAAATGAGCCTCGTTGGGGAGCTACAACTGGAAGTGCTTCCAGCACCTCCAAAATCAAAGCTTGGAAGATGCCCCTTCGGATTGTCCCCAAAGCTGCAACCAAGCTGCCAGCCCAAAAATATGCCCCTTGCTAAACCCTTTCCCACAGCACCGAGGCTGCAAAAAATAGGGTGCAAAGTAAGGTGGGTGCAGGTACCTCCTCACCCATACCTGCAGGAGCAGGATGAACTGAGGGAACCTCTGGATGGGCTTCACCATCAGCCCGTAGAGCGTGACCCGGTCGGCACTGGCCATCTGCCTCTTCTGCAGGAGGGAAAAAAAAATAAAAAGGAAAAAAGGAGGAGTTTCACACATAACAGTGAGCAGCAGCTCCACGCACCCACGTTTGGGTCCTGCTGACCTTGAGGAAGTCGAGGAAGGCCGGTTTGGTGAGACAAGCCTTCTTGATGAGGGACATGGCAGTGGTGAAGTTGTTGACATAGTCGCTGTAGACGTCCAGCACCATCGACTTGGAGAACTGCGGAGAGGGCAGGAGGAAACCCACGATGGCATGGGGTTCTCCCAAAAAAGGGGGGGATCAGCAAAGCACGGGGGTGCTTGTCTATTTTTGGAGTGATGCTGAGGATGCTGCTGGTACCCCAGATTGGGGCAGCATCACTTAAATCCTCCAACCCCCTGCTCTCGTTGAGAGGGGTCCAGGGGGAAATATGATAGCAGTCCCTCAGCTCTTCCTCCTACCGAGGCCACGAAGAGGTCCCCGATCTTCTCTGCCGAGTCCCACTCGGCCACGCGGGAGGCGAGGGCGATCTGGAACATGGAGTGGCACTGCAGGATCTCCTTCAGCCGAAAAAACACCACCTGGCACTTCCTGGCGCTCAGCACCTTCGGCTCCATCTCCATCAGCGG
>NW_010431284.1:10899-11157 GCF_000710305.1 Buceros rhinoceros silvestris
GGGAGGCCACATAGCTCCGCTCACTCTGCACGATGGAGCCCAGGATGTGCCGTCGCACCATCTGCAACGACATTGGGGCTCAGCCACGGTGTCCCCCTCCCCAACCCCGAATAACGGGGCTGGGGGCGGGGGCAACGCGGGCACAGCGCGCTGCAGAAGTGCTGACGCGGCGGTTTCGCTTTCTGCTGACTTGTCCTTTCCTCGCTTGCTCAATCACAGGACCAAGGGGAAGCCGTGATGCCCCCCAAATCCCCCCCC
>NW_010431284.1:11303-11970 GCF_000710305.1 Buceros rhinoceros silvestris
CCCCCCTCCTGCCCCACACCAACCTGCTGCTGGCTCAGCCCCTCAGGCATGGGGCCCAGCTCTGGTGGAGGGTGCTTTATGTCGGAGACAGTGACCTCCAGGAAACCCGTGTCCTCCTCCTCCGAGTCCCCTGCAGGGGAAAAAAAAAACAAAAAAAACCAAATGCCAAACCACCCCAATCTTAGACTTTTTGGGGTCTAAAGAGCAGCCCGTAGCCTCATGGGCAGCTTGGCCCAGGATGCATTTAGGCTTGGAGCTGCAAGCAGAGATGGATCCCAGCGTCCTCCCAGCATCGCGTGTCCCTCCTCGAGCCCCGGCCACTGTCACCGGACACCAGCATGAGTCAGGCTGCGAGCAGGGACCGAGCCAGCTCCAAGCCAGGAGGGGACAAAAAGGGTCCCTGACCCCAAAAAGCCACTCTGGCTGGGGGGAAAAGCCCCTCGTCCTCACTCCGAGGGTGGGTGTGAGCTGAGAAAACGGGGGGAAAGAGCCAAAAGCAGCACGCAGAGGAAAATGGGGAAGGCAAGAGGTGAGTGGCCGCCAGCTGGCACAGTGATCCCTTACCCGAGGCCGAAGCAGCTGAAGAGGAGGAGTGCGAGCGAGCCAAAGCGGCATCGCGATGGAGGGACGGCCGCTTCTTCCACATGGCCGCACAGCCCCGCTACGG
>NW_010431284.1:12087-15135 GCF_000710305.1 Buceros rhinoceros silvestris
ACCCCAGCCCCATCCCCGTCGCCTATAAATAGCCGCTACCGGGGAGGACCGGCCGAGGCTGGAGGGGAGGGCGCTGGCAGCCTGGTGACCTTTTTCCTTCCCTAATTTTGGCAGGGAGGATCAACCACCCTCAGCCACCAGCTCCACCGGCTCCTTCTCTCCATGTCCACGCCCCAGGGATGGGATGCTCTGCAGCACCTCGGGGATGGGATGCCCTCTCCCCATAAAAAAAGCATTTAAGCCCCCACCCCGGCAAGGTTAAGCCACGTTGGGGACATGCAGCTATGCTGGGACACACACACTGGATCCTCCGGGCAGCCCCGGCCGAGCTGCGAGGCCACCCGTTGGGATCCTACCTCCCCCATGATGCTCCAGGGAGACCCTCGAGCTCCGGCAGGCAGGAGGCTGCTTTTCTGCCTCTGCCGCCCTTCTCCTCTGCTCCCCATCCCCTATACGACAGCGGGAGGGGTGGGAAAACACCCCAACATCAGTATTTCAGGGCAGATCCTGCTCTGCGTCCAAGGGAGGCACCCATGGGTGCTGGCACGGTGGGGTCACTGTCCCGCTCCCAAAAGGATGTGGGTGTTTGGGGCAAGGAGTGAGCTGAACCGAGTGAGCTTGCACGGAAGTGCAAAGAGTGAAATAAGAAAAATAAGAGCTTAAAGTGTACAAAATAAGTCAGCAAGAGGAAAAGCTAAAAGCCATAAGGATTTGTAATGAATTCAATAAAAAAAGCCTTTTTGAGGGTGTTTTATATCTCCCAAAAACAATGAGGGGAGATCCCCGCTTACCCGGCGCTTCTTTCCGGTGCAGGAATGTCACCTTCCTCATCACCGCGATCTTGGTCTTCTCCAAACCATCCTTGGTGCCGCTTTTAGCCGCTTTCATCAGCTGGGTCATCTGGGCAGGGGGACGAGAGGGACCAGGAGGCTCGAGTGTACAGCGGTACCATCCCCTTGGGGCCATCTCCTCTGAGCATCGACCCCTTTTCCCACACAGCCCGATGGGGAGGAAGAGGAGGAACGTGGCTGAGGAAGAAGGATGCTCCAGCATCTCTCATCCCTCCGCAGGGACTCAGCCGCGGGCAAGCAAGCACGGGCAAAGCGGGAGCGTGCAGCGAAAGCAAAGAGGAGGGAGGGAAGGCAGGTGCGAGGGCACCCACACCCTGCTCGCAGCCGGGGTTTTGCAGGCGAGAAAGCAAAGGGCTGGGGGCTGGTGGCCTTTCACGGCTCCCATCGCAGCGTTTTTAGCCCAAGCTGACATCAGCGTCACCTTCCCAGCCCAAACCGGCCACAAAGCACCAGCCTGGCTGGTTTGGGGCTGGGAAAGGCTCTGTGCTGTTTTTATACCTCCCAAGATCTCCTTCCCCACCCCTCATCAGGGGGAAAAAAAACCTAAAACCTTCTCAGATTCATCTATCCCGCGGGCAACCTCGCTTTGTCCAAATGCCCCTTAAAAAAAAAAAACAAAAAAAAAACCCGAAACACCCAAAAAAGCAAATGGTTTGGGCAGCTGGAGGATGGGGAGCTGCAAGACAGATGGACACAAGAGGCAGCTTTGTGGTGCTCAGCTCCATGTTCTTTTCCTCTTCTGGGGGATGAAATGGGATGAATTCAGCCTGGATAAGCTCCAGGGAGGGCTTCTTCCCCCCTGGGAAATTTGGGGGACAAGGGACAAAGAATGGAGGAGGGACAGTACCTTCCAATCGTACTTCTGCTTCAGCTCCTGCATGTCTCTCCCCCCAACTCTTAAAGCCAGGATGTCCCTCTTAGTCCTGGCGTATCTCTCCTTTAGTCTATTCAGGTCTGGAGAAAGCTGAGCCCAAAGCAAACCAGGCGGGAGGAGGAGGCAGAGGAGGCGAGAGAAGGCAGAGAAGAGATCCAGGTAAGCAGCCAAAAAAATAATAAAGAGGAGAAATCATCCCAAAGCAGCACGGTACAGGCGGCGCCTTCCCAAAAATCTGGCTTTGCTCAAGCAGGGAAGGGACCAAGCGCGGGGAAAAGCAGCGGCCACGCTCCAGCAATGCCAAAATGCAAAAGGAAAGGGGGGAAAAAGAAAAAGGGGAAGGAAGATTAAAAAAATAAAAAAGAAATTAAACCCCCGAAGTTTTGGGCTGGCGCCGGGAACCGCAGCATCCTCTGCTTCGCCATCGGCGGGAGCAGCTGGGCTTGGTGCTCTGGTGCCTTTATAGAAGCAAACCCAGGGGGGAAACAAAAATAAAGAAAATGGCAGTAATGATAAAAATAAATCAATCCAGCGTTACCTTGGGCTGGAAGGACGCCCGCTGCTTGGCCGGCTCGGCCTCCGGCTTGCTCTCCTCGCCCGAATCCTCGCTGTAGCTCTCGAACTCACTGGAGCTCCAGCCCAAGTCCTCGCCGGACCGCGGCCCCTCGCCGCGCTGCACCTCCTCGTAGATCAGGCTGCGCTCCGTCCCCGGGCCTGGCGAACAAAACCAGCTCCTTCTCCTGCCAGGAAAGGAAGTTCCCCTCCCCAGGGACCCACAGGAGATGGCCCAAACCCTCAGGGTCTTGCAGTCCCTCTGGGAGAACATATGTGCCTCCATCCCTCCCAAATCCCAGCAGTTCTCCTGGGATTAGCCCCCGCTGCATCCTCTGCTCCTTCCTGGAGCGTGCCTCAGTTTACCCAGCTGGAAAATGAGCCCGTGGAGAACGCAGAGAGGGAAGATCCATCCCTACCGTCCTGCTCAAGGGTTTCACAGGGAACATCATCATAGATCACATCGTCCTCCACCGGAGGGAACTTGAAGCGCTCGCCTTTGAGGGGGACAAAACACCCCCCCGGGGACTCAGGTCAGCGCCCAAGGACCAAGCCAGGGTGGAGAAACTCTGCCCAGACCTTGGCAGGCTTATTTTCCTCCGGCGTTTAAACCCACCTCGGCAGATGCTTTCCCTCTTCCAGGTCCGGGCACCGAAGGGGGGGTCTCCACCAGCCTCCCCGTTGCTCACCCCCACTGGCAGCCTGCGAGGAAGGGGGTCAGGGAGCACCCTGGGGCGCTAACCCCCCCCCAGGACTGGGTGCAAAGCCCCT
>NW_010431285.1:0-295 GCF_000710305.1 Buceros rhinoceros silvestris
AATGGGGACAGAGAGATGGGCATGACAGGGTGAGGGCTGGAAGGACACAGGATGGGGAGGGAGGCTCACGAAGCCCATGGGTTGTGGTGCCACGTGGCAGCACCTCACATGTGGGGGTGTGTGTGTGGGGACAGCGTGCAGGTGTGACCCACGGGGCACGGTGGCGGGCAGCTCCCCTTGTGACCCCATCAGTGGGGACTGCTACTGCAAACGCTTCGTGGCCGGGCGCTCCTGCAGCCAGTGCGTGGTGAGGGCCCCAGCCCGCCCCACCGCCCGCCCCCCCATGACGTTCGTC
>NW_010431286.1:0-456 GCF_000710305.1 Buceros rhinoceros silvestris
TTCAGTCTGCCTCTCTAACACAACAAAGGTGCAAGGCTTCAGGTCTTGGTTGTTACTTGGCCTGACAAAAGAGGCAACAACAGAAACAAGATAAGTTGTAAAAGTTGAAAGAAACCTTATTTCTACTTCAAACATTTTTTTTTGATGGAACAGGGCTGCAATACATCTTCTCAGTTGTGTATACTGCTTGCTCCTACCCCGTAACAGTTATGAGTAACTATTTTCAGTTCAGATGAATAGCCTTTGAAATACAGTTTCTGTAACACATTCTTCCTCATGGGACTTTCCGACACCCCACCACCACCAAAAAAAAAAAAAAAAAAAAAAAAAAAAGTATAAAGAAAAAAACCCCGGGGGGAGGGAGGACATTCGCTAGTGGTTTCATGTCTTTATTTAATAATACTTCAAAGTGGCTGCCCTACTGCTATCCCGAGGAGAGGAAGCGCCGCACCAAAC
>NW_010431287.1:0-388 GCF_000710305.1 Buceros rhinoceros silvestris
GGCTGTGGACACCCCCATTTGTGGCCAGCGTTGGGGGACAGCTGCTGCTCAGGAGGTGGCAGAAGCCCATTCCCTGCAGACAGTGTTTGCTCAGGGTTAGCAGGAGCTCTGGCTCCCACCTCCATCCAAAATTCCCAGCATCCAGCTAACAAAGCTGTGTTTAACCATTGAGTGACTCAGCGGCGCCGGGACAAGTGCAGACAGACCCGCTTCCCCTCTGCCGAGCATAAATCCTGCGGAATGACGAACGCGCGCACCGACACAGCCAAGTGGCGAGGTATCAGCTGAGAAGGGGGGATGTCATCGCTGCCGGGGCAGGATACGGCTTACTGCGTACGAGGGGGAAATTCCTGTGCCGTGAGTCCTCGGCAGCCGCGCAGCCCCACGG
>NW_010431287.1:438-1706 GCF_000710305.1 Buceros rhinoceros silvestris
GCCGGGGCAGGATACGGCTTACTGCGTACGAGGGGGAAATTCCTGTGCCGTGAGTCCTCGCCAGCCGCTCAGCGCAGCGTCACCCAGCCCCGCTGGCTGCAAGGCTGGGTCCCGCTGGGCATCGCTGCTGCCGGGGCAGAGCCCATGGCACACGGGCTGTGATGGATTTCCCAGCCTAACAGCAAGCTGAGGGGGAAAAGAGGTTTCTGCTCGACCCAAAACTCACCCAGAGTTATCACAAGGTTTTTCAGTGAACTAAGAAAACGCAGCAGGTCGACACTGCAGGTTGAGTTCAGTCAGGAAGAGACCCTACAGCCTCACCTGGGGCTCGCACAGCCTCTCTGCAAAACTTTCCTGTCCTTAACAAGGTTATTTTGGAAACAAAATCAGGTTTGAAAACAGCTGGTGAAAGGTTTGCTGCCAAACAGGCACTCGAGCAGCTCCCAAACGCAAAGCTGCATTTTTTTGAACATACCCAAAGGAAATCTTCTGCCCTTTCTGAAATCCTTCCTCCTGCCTCGCTTGGCTGCAATCATTCAACACAGATTTGCAAAGAGATCCTGGGGGGAAAATTTCAGTGTTTCTCTCTCCAAAAGGAATCTCACCCTGCTCTTTACGTAATTCGGGGCTCTAGTAGTTGCGGGAAGCCACCCACATCTTTCCTTACAAACATGGCAAGTGGTGGGAGCAGGAGGTTGCTGGCTTACCTCAAACGAGGACAAAGAGAAAGTGGCCAAAACCGGGCCAGCCCAGTACGGGTCAGCAGAGATCCTCTCGGAGCAGCTCCGCTGTCTCCCTGCTCCCACCCCCTCACCCGATCCATAGGGAGAAGGTTTCTCAGGCAGCACAACTCCCGCCCGTCCTACACAGTTTGGCCAAACCGCCTTGAAAACCATCTCCCAAAGCCACCCCCATCCATGTCAGGAGCGCTGTCTGCAGATGGGCATATCCTGAGGACGGACGCCCACGATCCCGGTGTTCCCCGGGCAAACCCTTCCTTGGCGAGACCTGAGCGCCGGCGTTCCCCGAGGACACGGGGCCGCCCACACCGCCGAAATACCGAGTCACGCATCTGCTGCCTCACCGGGGGCCCGTCTGAGCCCG
Organism: Buceros rhinoceros silvestris; assembly: GCF_000710305.1. Classification (NCBI taxonomy): domain Eukaryota; kingdom Metazoa; phylum Chordata; class Aves; order Bucerotiformes; family Bucerotidae; genus Buceros; species Buceros rhinoceros. The sequence goes on from NW_010431287.1 coordinate 1,543, forward strand.
GCACGGAGGCGGTGGCGCTGCCAGCGCAGGAGCCGCCTTTCCCTCGGGACATGTCTCTTGTGCTCTGCAAGTGGCGTGCAAAGGGATTATTATGGGTATCGTGCATCTCCAGCAAAAGCTGCAGGGCTGCTCCTGTCTGCTCGAAGACCGGCTGGGTGGGATGG
>NW_010431287.1:1855-2562 GCF_000710305.1 Buceros rhinoceros silvestris
TCATTACACCAGCGAAGAGGAGCAGCATCACCAGCCACATCCCCAAACCGGGCGGAGATAACAACGTGCCTGCGCAGCCCCCTGTGTTCTGCAGAATGAGGCTGTGAAGGGGTGCCAGGGTCATTTTGGGGCCGATTTCAAGGACTCAGCACCAAACCAGGGAGAAAAGGATGCTGGAGTTGGGCACCGGTGCCCAGCTCACAGCTCCAAGAAGCTGCTGCTTGACCCTGCCCCCACCCAGGGAAGCACCTCCCTGGCCACAGCGAATCCCTTTGAGAAGCTGCAAAATGGTGACAGAAGAGAGAATAATAATACTAACAATATCCTCCAATTCATAAAGTGCTGAAATCCAGCAGCAGGGAGACCTTTTGCTCGGCTTACCTTTCCCTGCCCACTCACTGGCAGGTGATGTACAGCCTCGCTGTCCGCCTTTCTCACCCACCACCTCACCCCACACCGCCCCCCCGCCCCACCATTGAAAAAAGAAAACTAAAGTTAACTTTCCACCTCCCACACAAATATTTTTGGCAGGCATTGCTGGCTTTCAGGCTGACGAGCCTGGGGGAGACGGGGCCTGCAGAAAGTCTTCTTCTCTGTCTGCTCCTGGCACGCACCCTGGGGACCAGGGGGACCGCGGTGGTCTGAGTTGGTCTTGTCCTAGCTGTAAAAAAACAGGGTGCACCTCCAGGATAGCCCTGGGGACACTT
>NW_010431287.1:2724-4020 GCF_000710305.1 Buceros rhinoceros silvestris
TAGGGTGGGAATCAGTTTTGCCCCCAAGTCTGGGCTCTGCCCCCACTTTCCCCTGTTGTCCGCAGCCACATCGCTGACCAACGCTTGGTTTTCGTCACCATTAAACATGCTGGGATGGGGGCGGGAAGGGGTGAAAGCTGTCCCCAGCGCAACGGGGGCTCTCGGGTTTCCCAAGGTCACCAGAGGGTCACTGTCACTCAGACAGGACCCTGCTGCCCAGACTCACAGTCCCCAGCTCCGGTCACAAGATCGGCTCCCTCCCTTTCCAAAATAGCTCAGCCACAACACACACATCGGGGGATCTTCACACCTTCCCCGTGCCAGCAGCTGAATGTCCCCTCGGGGGGCTGGGCACCTTCCTCCCTGTGGCACCTTCCCCCTCGTGGCACCTTCCATCCCTCCGCATCGCACGGGGCGAGGAGCCTGGTTCAGCTGCATCCCCAAAGGGCAACTGCACGTCCCTGGGGGGGGCCAGGTTACTTTAAGGGAGCTCTGCCTTCGATGCTGACACAGGAGACGTCTCTGAGGTGTAGCTGTCACCCAGCTGGAGCCATGCCTGGGCCACCCTGTGCCCAGACACCCTCCCATCTGCTGCAACCCAATATCCCACCCTGGCTCCCTGGATACCTGGCCGGGATGTGCTGCCGAGCCACGTGCTGGGAGGAGGCAAGGCTGAGCTGCCTGCAGGGTGACCCCCCTGAGTGAGGACCTCACCGCTAAACCTCAAAGTCTTGCAGGACTGGGGCCAGCTTGGTGTCACCCTGTGCCACCCCAACCTCCTTCTACGGGAGACCGGGATGGCTCCCAGCAAGGAGGGGATGGCAACAGGAGGAACATGGCTGGGCTATGTGGGATAGGTGGAGAAAAACCTTCTCTGTAAGTGCTCTCTGCAAGGGTCCAGCACCCCGGGAAGGGACACAAGGCATCTGGGATGTGATTGCTAGAGGAGACGCCAGGTCCCCTCCCTTCCCATGACAAGTTCCCATCCTCACCAAGCCAGGACGGACCCTGTCCCTGGAGCAAGCCCTGGGAGTGTGGGCAAGGACGGCCACATCCTGGCTCGTGCAGGCAAGGCAGGGGCTGGCAGGCATAGCAGCCGGCAGCGTGCTGAGGGAAACAAAAGCCTTTTGCAGCGCTGATTTACTACCTTGACGGAAACTGGGATGGAAAAAACAACATTCCTGAGAGTCTGTCCCCGTGCAACCCCCACAGACCCCAAAGCCCCAGCCTGCCCATGGGGACGTGGGGCTGTTGGTATGCAGGTCCCCACAACGAGGTGCACCCTCACCCCCGCCC
>NW_010431287.1:4209-6535 GCF_000710305.1 Buceros rhinoceros silvestris
CGTGGGGATGTCACAGGGGCTGCGGAGCACCAGAGGAGTTGTCCTAATTAAGTGGTGAGCAGAGCAAGAAAAGAGGCGGACAGTGGCATCCCAGACAGCTCGACCATGTCGCCTCCCTCCTCCACCCCATGCTGGAAGGAAGGGCTGGACATGGCTGCAGGGGCTGCTCTGCATCCCTTTGCGCTGCTGCATGCGCTGTCTGGACTCAGTCAGCTTAAAGGTCTCTTCCAGCCAAAACGATTCTGTGATTCCTCACCCAGGCACTGGGCTTGTCCCTCCACATTCAGCGGGGAGAGGAGTCACCCTGGGCTGTCACCTCTCTGCTCCCAGCACCGAGGAGGTTGAGAGCAGGCTGGGGTGGAGGGTGGGTGGCTGGGGAAGGGGGGATGCCAGTCCCTTGGAGGGCAGCATGGGCTGGACTGGGGGTGAAATGCTTTTTGTACCCCGTCACAAACATCCCGTATCAAACCCCACAGGTGTTTGCACCAGCTCCACCACCCTGACTCCCAGGGGTGTTTTTTGTGGGGTTACGGTGCTCAGCAAACCTGCTCCCTTCCTTCCACCTCGCAGTCACAGGCTGGAGTGTGGTCCCGCAAACCCTGATGCTCCACAAGGATTTACGGTCATGGAACATCAGCCTGTGCAGTCCAGCCAAATGACACTGACCTTGCTCAGCCCTCCTGACTGGATTCAGAAGTCAGTCTACCCCTTTCCATCATCCCTAATGGGGCCATCTGATCTGAGGATCCCATCCAGACCATCTCAGGAGCTTCTCACACTCCTGCTGCATGGCACAGCCCTGTGCAGGGCATGTCCCAGCTTGTCCTACCCTTTGCTTACCTTGGACCCTGACTTCAGCTTCAGCTGCTGCATCCCTGGGGCTGAGGACAGTCCCAGCCTGGCTGTCACAGCTGCCTTGAGCCCTTCTCAGTGCACTTGTGGGGCGAAAACACCAGGTTTGCCAAGTGCTGCAGACCCCAGGTCTTACCAAATGCAGCCCAAGCTGCCACCAAGCTGGATGGCTGTTCCCAGGGACTCCTGGTCACCACTGCTTGGGGACACAGGACAGTCAGCTGGAGCCCTAGAATATCGCTGTGGGAAGCCAGGGTTGAAAATGCAGCTTGGCCTTTTCAAAGCTCAAATGAAATGTAAATTCAGGGGCGTGTGAGGGAGAAGATGACCTTAAAGACCAAGGTCTGCGCTGCAAAGCAGTTCCCAGCCATGCTGGATGAGCTGGCCTGGCGAGATGGGAACCAGCAGCCCCTGCCCGCCCCAGCTCTGCACATCCCTGCCTGCCCCGGGTAGCTCACCCTCGCTACCCATCACACTGGAAGGGCCCTGCCTGTGCAGCTACCGGCTTGCTGGCAAGCACAAGGTCCCCCCCAAATTCCCCCGCAGAGCTCCAACAGCAGATGCCAGAGGGAGGGCTGGCACCACCACACCTTCACGCCTTCTCAAAGCAGTACCCCCAAACATTTGCTGGGGGGAGTGCCTGCCCCGGGTAGCTCACCCTCGCTACCCATCACACTGGAAGGGCCCTGCCTGTGCAGCTACCGGCTTGCTGGCAAGCACAAGGTCCCCCCCAAATTCCCCCGCAGAGCTCCAACAGCAGATGCCAGAGGGAGGGCTGGCACCACCACACCTTCACGCCTTCTCAAAGCAGTACCCCCAAACATTTGCTGGGGGGAGATGATGAATACTCACTAATTAAACAAAATTCATCTCCTGGTGATGAGCACGGTGGAGATGGGGACACCCCCGGCTCTCAGGGCGCCTGTTATTGGTTGTGCCAGAAATATGTCTGGGTGGGAAGGGCAGGACAGGCTCCTGCAGCAGTGCTGGGGCTTATCCCATAGCCATGTCAGCCCCAGGGATCTCAGCCTCCTCAGATATAAAACACGACCCATTAACTAAACAGAAAAGTCCACAGGGGCTCAAAAATCCAGTTTAAGCATTTGGGGCTGCTGGAGCTGGGACAACTGACAGCCGGAGCATCTCATCCCCACCGGGCTCCAGGAGTTGCCAAGCTTCCCGGGCCATCACAGCATGAGCTCCTGCCTGATCTCACAGCCATGTTTGCCGCTGTCGTAGCCCCCCCAGCTCCCCCGAAGCAGACAAAGGAGGGGCGGTGACCCAGGACTGCCGGGGTCACGGCACGCGACCTGCCCGCGTGTGGATGCAAGGTCAATGGCAGAGCAAGGAGACTCGACTGAGGTTTGCCGAGCCCAGCAGCTTCATCCTCCCCACTGTGACCCTCTAACCACAGGCATCCCTGAAAACTTATAGCCTGGACCAGATGGAAGGGGAGTGGGCCAAGGCTGCTAAG
>NW_010431287.1:6558-6907 GCF_000710305.1 Buceros rhinoceros silvestris
AGAGCAAGGAGACTCGACTGAGGTTTGCCGAGCCCAGCAGCTTCATCCTCCCCACTGTGACCCTCTACCCCCAGGCATCCCTGAAACCTTATAGCCTGGACCAGATAGATGGGGAGTGGGACTGTGCTGCTAAGAGCAAAGGAGCAGCTCCCCGCCAATGCCTGCACCCGCCGCCTAAGGCGAAGGGGGCTCCCCCCCGCCAATGCCTGCACCCGCAGCCCTGGCCAGTCCCGTGGTCCCCAGCTCTGATCCCAGGGAGATGGTTGCACACAGCCTGGGGACTGCCAGGACCAGGGTAAAGAACATTTTAGCAGTGCAGCGAGACAGAGGACTGAGTGCACTCGCGTGC
>NW_010431287.1:7063-7616 GCF_000710305.1 Buceros rhinoceros silvestris
GTCGGCCCCGTCCGAGCCCCACGGGCGGAGCTCGGGTCTGTCCATGGGAAACAAAGAACCGAGGAGGGGGCTGTTTTCTTTCCAGCCCAGGAAAGCAGCCAAACCCCAGCACATGCCCGTTCCCAGGCCTTGGCTCCAGCGGCACAGCAGGCTGGTGGCCTTGGGACATGAGGTTTGCTCCCATCCGGCTCGCCCAAGGCTGCGAGCCCGGGCGGGACAGGCAGGGCGGGGGCGGGCGAGGCCAGGGCACGGTCACCAGCCATCGCTGCTTGGAGGGGTCCCAGTGTGGTTCCTAACACGGGGGGAAATGAGCAGGAGGTGGAAGGGGAAGGGTGCGACCGGGAAGGATTTTAGGATGGGGCTGTGTAAGCGTGAGCGACAGAAGCAGCCTGTGTGTGTGTGTGTGTGTGTGTGTGTGTGTGTGTGTGTGTGTGTGTGTGTGCACTCAGCAGTCTGGCTCTCGTTCTGGCAAAAGTGCTTGTGCAGTAGGAATAAACACACCGAGGACACATCCAAGCCAGTGCAAAAAGACCCTGACCGAGCTGCTCTATCT
>NW_010431287.1:7734-8299 GCF_000710305.1 Buceros rhinoceros silvestris
AAGCCAGTGCAAACAGCCCCTGACCGAGCTGCTCTCTCTCAAACCTCTGTTTTCTTTCTCCGGTTTTCCTCTCCTCTCTTAACCCCTTCGGGAGCCCAGGGAATCAGTGCCCGCAGCCCAGGGAGCTGCTGGAGCCAAACCCCATCCAGCCACAAGGAAGGATTGTCCCTGCAAGGGGACACGATGGGGTCCCTGAGTTCCCCCAGGGCACAGAGCTCCTCCTTGGGCTGGCTCTGCTGCCACCAAGCCCCCTGCCCCTGGCACTGCTCTTGCTCTTCTGCCCCAGTGCAGTCCCAAGGCAGCTCATCCTTTCCCCAGCAGCTCTGGGGGGTCCTGGGGAAAAGGGCTGCTCCCCCTTTCAAATCCCCAGCCCATCCCAGCCAAGGGCAGGATGGATGCTGGCAGGGACGGACCCTGTCCCAGGCAGGACCGATGAGCTGAGAGCCCCTGTCATGGGGAAAACATGCCACGGGTCTTGGGGAAGCCCACCTCCACCCTCTGCTCCGGCGGAGGGCCCTCCATCCTGGAGTTTGACAGAGGAGCACGTCCTGTGCCCCCATGCGCA
>NW_010431287.1:8690-8979 GCF_000710305.1 Buceros rhinoceros silvestris
CAGCCGCGCCGCGCAGGGCAGGGTGAACAGCGGGGAGAGGGGCGGGAGGAGGGGAGTGGGGAAATGAAACTTTAATAGCACAGAGCCCCTTTTGTTTCCCAGCATATGGGATATTTCATACATGCTGAAGGCATTAACCACCTATATTCTTCAAGCGCTCGCAGTGGCGGGGAGCGTGGCCCCGCGCTCGGCTCTGGGGTACGGTGTCTGTCCCGGGGCGCCGGAGCCAGCAGCAAGTGGCCCCTCTGCCCCAGCACCTCTCCCTGCAGGGTGGGGGCAACCCTTAATT
>NW_010431287.1:9228-9531 GCF_000710305.1 Buceros rhinoceros silvestris
CAAGGCCAGGAAAGGGGTGTCTCTGTTTTGAGGACATGCTGTGTGTCCCTGCTGCGAAGTGAGGGAGGACCAGCCCCACCATCCCCAGGGGCCTGAGACCCCAAACAGCCCTCCTGTCCCGGGGACACGGCAGAGCCCCATGGTTCTGTGGAGCTGTGATGAACGGTGGCAGAGAGGGGAGGCTGGGGAGGGCTGGGGGCCAAGGACACAAGAGTGTCCCCAGGACCAGCCAGCAACCAAGGTGCCAGCAGGGGAGGACTGAAAAATACCTGTGTTGGGTATCCTCATGCTTTTCACTCTTTC
>NW_010431287.1:9720-11157 GCF_000710305.1 Buceros rhinoceros silvestris
CAGACCCTGGTGCCTGTAGAATAAGGTGATGCCTCTTTTGCAAGTGGGGAAGGGACACCTCCAGGTCCCCAGCACAGAGGTGGCTGGCACTGCTCCCACAGATCCCACCGGCCACCTCACCAAGGCACAGGGGCATCCGGAGTCCCCGGCACCGCATCCCTCCTTTATGCCCACAGAATGGAGGTCGGTTTAGACCTTCCGGGCTGCAGGGGACATCAGCTGGCAGCAAACCTCCAAGAGACAGAGGGGACCACCAATCTACCCCATTTTCCCCAAATTGGGTGATCCCTCAGCACTGAGGCTCTTCAGCCAAGCCCACCCCCTGCTCTGGCACCCACGGGTGCTCCTGAAGCGTGTTCCTCTTCCCCAGCCCTCGTGTTTTTGGGCAGCCAGGGTGGGGAAGGCATCAGCCCAGCTCAGCCGGGGCAAAGGGATATGTTGTCTATCCCGCAGGGCCACAGCTCAGCCTGTCCCCGAGCCCCCAGCCCCACGCTACGCAGGGTGCCCGGTAAATCAGTGCTTTGTCCGGTGTTTATCCAGTCACACTCTAATTTGAAATAAAAAAACGCAGCCAGTAAAAGGCCTTTATAGCTCTTCAGAGCTCATAAACCTGCAGCACTGGCGGACAGGGGCCAGCTGATTGGGGGCCATGAGGAAAATTTATTGCAGATTTTGGTAAGTTAAACATTACAGCTCTGTGAGCCCCGCGACTGGTTTGCTGAGCAGCTCCCAGCAGCAGGGACTGAACAAGGGATGCTTTATTGGGGGAGGGAAGGGGAGGGCTTGCAGATCTCACCCAGACCCATGGTTAGCATCAACCTGGTTTTAGACCAGCTTGTTTTTAAGGCAAGGCAGGCTTTGCACAGCCTGGACCTAGAAACCCTGGTATGAGGATGGATCCAAGCTGCACATCCTCTAGACGTGAGGCTGCGTCGCCCAGGGTGTGGACAGACCTCTTGAGCGTCCCCAGGGCTGTGTAGACACCTCCTCATGCCACAGCCCACCCCCACCCCCCGGCTTGGTGGGCGACCTCACGGCATGGCAGGAAGAGCTGGGACGGGGCGGTCGAGCTTGTCGTGGGAGTCAGGAGAATTTGGAGAGAATAAGAGGAAGCGGCCGGGGTGGGGAGCATGTGAGGGAAGGCGGGTAGCAGGAGGGAAGGCATTTTTTCCTTGCCAGTGTCTTGGCTGCTTCAGTGTGAACTGCTATAAATTTGCTTCTTATCTCTCAGGCCATTTAATGTTTTCATGAAAAGAAAATAGTCTGCAGGAAAAAAACCCCGCTGATAAAATATCCCTTTGGCACGGGGAGGAATGTTAAATGGCTCTAATCAGCAGGGTCTGGGGCTCAAGGCTCTCCCGAGGCTGGTGGGGAGCTGGGAAGTGGTGGAGATGGGGCAATGCCTGGAGAGAGCTGGCTCAGCGCCCTCCTGGGTGG
>NW_010431287.1:11370-12652 GCF_000710305.1 Buceros rhinoceros silvestris
GATGGGGCAAGGCCTGGAGAGAGCGGGCTCAGCGCCCTCCTGGGTGGGGGGTGTTGGCATCCGCTCTCCTGGGTGCCCCTTGCACAGCGGGAGGGGACAGGGGAAGCTGCATGGGGGCATGGCCAGCGTGGGATAGCCACGACTGTAGCTGGGATGACTCCAGCCATGCTGCCCTGCAGGCTTCAACACCTCACAGGGGACAAATTAAACCAAGCACTGCCAGAAAGATTAAAAACAGGGAATCTGGAGGCTAAATTCTGTGGGAATAGGAATATGGATCCAAATCCTTCTTGGCTGCTGCCCAGGAACAGGCAGGGGGCTGTGCCAGTGACCCACATGTGGCTTAGCACCTCTGGCTCCCGCAGCCCTCGCCTACACCCATACCCATGGAGACATCAGGCTGGAGCCCCAGAAGCCCCGTGTGTCTGGAAACACCCTTCTCCAGGAGAGCTGGACCATGGACAAGCTGCTCTTTTGATTCACAGATGCAAAATCCTGCAGTTTTCCACCACGCAACCCTGTTGTCATGCCAGGCTGGGTGTGATGGCACAAATCACCCTTGGAGCATCCCCCTGCCCCTGTGCTAACTGTCCCCTTGGCACCGCTGAGGACAGGGACACAGGGCTGGAGACCAGACCACCCATGGCTGCACAGTCAGGCAGTTTGGTTGCACTCTTGAATGACATCCACGAGGTTTCTTCCTTCCTGCAACCACCAAGCGATGTGATTGCCATGATCCCACACGCTGGCACACCCCCAGCTGGGAACATCACCGCAGGCCATCCCCAAAGGCCATCCCCAGCCTGGGGCTGGCAGAGCCAGGGCACGGGGATATGTGAACCTCTGAGGCACAGCTTCACACCCAGACTGAAAACAAACAAGCAACCAAAAAATGTGACTGTGAAGAGGATTTTTCAGGGTGGGAAAGAATGATTAGTGCTGATTTTTTTCCCCCTTTTTTTTTTTTACCCTTTGGTAACATTTCATTTTAAAATCCAAGAGATTGGAAAAGCCATTTCAAAAGAAAAAAATCAAACCCTTCTGTTTCCACACACTCCCCAGCCCAACGTCCTCATACGCCAACACACCCACATACCAGCTTTCCTCCTAAACAGCCCCGGTTCTGCCGAGCCCGTTTCCAGGCAGCATTTCTCCTTGGCCAGCCCCACAGCCGAGCATCCCACCTTCCCTGCCAGCCCCGCTCCCCACCCCATCCCGCCATCCACATCCCCTCTCTGCAGGCAAACGCGTTTTCTCGCACAGCCATCACGTGGAAATAGGA
>NW_010431287.1:12693-13468 GCF_000710305.1 Buceros rhinoceros silvestris
CCCCTGCCAGCCCCGCCCCCCACCCCATCCCGCCAGCCACATCCCCTCTCTGCAGGCAAACGCGTTTTCTCGCACAGCCATCACGTGGAAATAGGATGTGGGTTTCGGTGCCAAAACACGCACGGCCGGCTGCGCCAGCAGCGCCTGTGCGGCTGCACAGAGCTGCTTGTGTTCTGGTGGGTCACACAGTTTGCATCTGGGGGCAGGATTTGGCTGTCCCTGCCACGGCGGGGAGGACCCGGGAGCTGGCACTTGCCATCGACACTAACCTGCCAAAATTGGTGCTGTGCCAGGTCTCTCACTTTTTGCTTGAACATCTGTCTGTGTGCCCGCTCTCGCCTTTCCAGGGGGCATTTTTGTGCCTTTTAAAAAATGGCGTTCCCCTGCCACGGCGGGGAGGACCCGGGAGCTGGCACTTGCCATCGACACTAACCTGCCAAAATTGGTGCTGTGCCAGGTCTCTCACTTTTTGCTTGAACATCTGTCTGTGTGCCCGCTCTCGCCTTTCCAGGGGGCATTTTTGTGCCTTTCAGAGCTGAAAAAAAACTGTATTTTGCAAAGTTGGGGGTTGCTTGGCCTGTGGGGTGGACTGGTAGCGCTGCTGGCATCATGGTGGCATCATGGCATGAGGACGCTGGCTGTGCACTGGCCCCAGTCACCCAGCATCCTCTTGCCAATGGGTGTGGGCAACCCAGGGCTGGGGGCACAAGGGTCCCAGGGTATCACTCCTGCAAAGCTCCCAGCGGCAGCTCCCCCGGGGCTCTGGGCCAGCCCT
>NW_010431287.1:13598-13823 GCF_000710305.1 Buceros rhinoceros silvestris
CCGGGGGGCCCTGGGCACAGCCCGGCCGCCTCTTTTCCTGCCCTCTGGAAGAACCCCCATCCTGCCGCTGTCTGCCTCTGACGCAGACAGCTTCGCTTCCAGACGGGCCATACTTCCCCCAGCCCGCACCAAAGAAAGCCCCTTTGTTTGGCTCAGCAAACGGGGCCCACGCCACCGGCTGACCCCACCACCCTGCCCCGACCTCCACCACCCGAAAACACAGTC
>NW_010431288.1:0-325 GCF_000710305.1 Buceros rhinoceros silvestris
TTAGTAAAGCCTTTGACACAGTTTTCCACAGCATTCTGCTGGAGAAATTGCCTGCTCATGGCCTGGATGGGTGTACTCTTTGCTGGATAAAGAACTGGCTGGATGGCTGGGCCCAGAGAGTGAGTGGAGTTAAATCCAGTCAATGGCCAATCACCACTGGTGTTCCCCAGGGCCCCATAAAGATGTTAACATCTTTATCAGTGATCTGGGTGACGGGATCGAGTGCACTCTCAGTAAGTTTGCAGACGACACCAAGTTATGCAAGGGGTAGAAAGGCTCTACAGAGGGATCTGGACAGGCTGGATCGATGGGCCAAAGCCCGTGG
>NW_010431289.1:0-347 GCF_000710305.1 Buceros rhinoceros silvestris
CTACATATATTTTTATTATTGGCTAAATATTTTTTTGTTATTATTTTTCTCCCGGCTGAGGAAGAGCCACGCGGAGAATTTGTTAGTAAATAAATCTGATCTAACTCAGGAATCAGAAGTTGGGGAAACCTTCAGAAATAGATGCACGTGGCTGAGAACTGTTGTACGTGCTTAGTGCTGCAGCCTCCTAGGAAACTCATTAAAATTAATTATAAAAATCCCGGGAAATGGTCATTTACAGCAAAAAGCCTTTAGCTTTCCCTCCTGTAGCCGATGCATTCTTTTACGCCGGGATCTTTGCCTTAAAAACATGCAGATGCTGCTCACCAGGGAAAGTTTGGTTACCA
>NW_010431289.1:546-1082 GCF_000710305.1 Buceros rhinoceros silvestris
CCTCAGCCGGAGGAGCCTTCGCGGGAGCTTTGCCGCGTCCCTCTGCGCGTTCCTGGGGGTCCCAGGGTGGGACCCGCGCTCCAGCTTCGCAGGTGAAGAGAAGAGAGCGGTGACAGGGGGAAATACACTTCTCGCAGGGCTCTTGGAGCCAGAAGGCTGGAGCGGGGACCGTGGTGTCCCCCCCGAAGGCAGCTCAAGGCAGTGCCCCCCCATCTGCTGCGGGGATGGTTCGAACCTGCACCAGAACACTTCGGTTGGGGCTTTTATTGGTTTGCCCCGTCCCTTCCCCGTGTAACATAATCCTCTGCAATAATGAAACGAAGGAAACCAACTTTAAAAAAAAAAAAAGGAAAAAAAGGGGGAAAAAAAAGAGGGAAAAATGCAAACAAAGAGGGAAGTCTTCAATTTCGATCTGACACGGGAGGTGATCAGTCAGCCTTCTCCTGCAGCCTTCCAGATGCGAGGTATTTAGAGAATGCGAACCGCAGAGCCTCAGCCACGGAGCTGGGGGGCAGAGCGCTGCCCCCCCCCCCCAC
>NW_010431289.1:1272-5361 GCF_000710305.1 Buceros rhinoceros silvestris
GGCTGAGCCAGGGCAAACCCAGCTCTGCAACCCCCCCCCTCGGCAGGGAACCCCCTCTCCCCCCGCTGATTTAAACCTTACCAGCAACTGCAGCAGGAGTCCAGGGGGATTTCGGGAGCCAGGGAAGGGCTGAGCAACAGTTTGCTCCTGGGCGCTGGGAACAGCCTCTCTGGCCTTTTCCCTCCCCCAGGGTTTTCTTGAATTGGGGGGGTAGCTCTAACCATCACCCTGAGGAGCTGATTTTCTTTTTTCTCGCGAGTTTACAAACATTTTCAAATTTTACTGCCCTACTCCACACAAAGCTGCCTCTGATTTAATACATAACATCTGATTCGGGCAAGAGCATTTGTTTGGGTTGTTGGGGTTTTTTTAATTTAAATCTTTGAACCAGGCAGAAATGGTCTTAATGAGTTCTTACAATTTATCTACAAGTTTAAATAGTTATTGTTGCCACGTGGGAGCTTGGGGAAATTTCTTAAGGGAGGAGGTTGAAGCTGGGTGGTAAATAATGCAGCTGAGATTTCACTCAAATGGGGGGTTGATATGAAAGGGTGGAATTCCTGCAGTCTGCTGAATGTTGATCTGAGGCAGAACAGATCTAAAATAGAAATTTTTTTTGTGACAGATTAGCAGTAAACACGAACAGATTATATTGTTATTTTTCTGCCAGTTAGCATTTGAATCTTTAAATTGTTTTTTGTTTTTAAAATGTCTGGTGATATCACTAGTATTTAATTTGGACAACATTAAAGGTGTACTTAGAAACCCCAGAATTTGGGGGGAAAAAAAAAAATCTTAATTTTTGAAAGCTTGAAAATACATGTTAATTACTCTCTAAATACGGGCTGAAAGTTTTCAGTAAAATACACAGAAAAGGAAAAAACTCATATAAAGGAAAATACATAAAATACACATATAAAGGAAAAAAACGCAAGGATTTTGTGTTCATAGAATCTGTTTCAATCAATTCTCAACCAGCAGAAATCATCTGAATATGGAGCAAGCCCATCCTTAAGGCATAGGTGAGAATTCCACAGAGTGAAGGTTACAGTTGGGAAATATTTCCCTTTCCTTAAGTGGAATCCCAGTTTAAAGCACCTTTTGTTGAGTTTTTATTACATGGAAAATATTCATGACTGGAAAAAGCAGCTTGTATCTCAGAAGATCAAGTTGATTAAAGCTCGTGGTGATCAATTTGTTGGGAATCAAACCTGCTATGAAATGAAGAGTTTGCTTTAAAACAAAATTAAGGTCTGAGGTAGATGAGGAGTGACCCCCTGGCTCTCTGTGACCAGATGAGGAGTGACCCTCTTGGCACGTAGAAGCTGGTTTGGGGGGGCTGAGGAGCAGAGGAGCATCCCCAGCGCCCGGCCGGGGGCTGAGCGGTGGCAGTGCCCCTCTGCTCCCTCCAGGGTGAGAGGCTCAGAAGCAGCTGAAGATGGAAATGGTTAAATCTGCAACTTGCTCCAAGCTCTGCCCGTTCCCTAAACATTTTAGTGCTTCAGTTAAAAACAAAGCAAATAGTGCAATAAACTCTGGCTTCAAAACCAACTCCCATCCTGAGAAATCCTTTCGTTCTGGTACTAAAAGGCTGGAGACTCTTTAAAACAAACCCAACAGAAAACCACAACCAAACAACAACTCGCTTCTCCTCTACATCTGCTGCACTGCAGGTTCTGGGCTCCCACCACGACCTGGTGCTCAGCTCAGCTCCACTCCAGGCTGGGGCTGCGGGCGCTTCCCCAGTCTCCTGGAGCAACAACCGGAATCCTCAGTGGGGTTCACAAACGCACGGAGAACCATCCACATCTCCACCAAACTCAGCTGCTTTGTGTAGCCTTAGTTTCCACCCCCACAATGGAAATGGTTCGGTGTGGGGGTTCCTGTCCCTTTCTTGGGGTAAATGATAAACTCAAACTGCAAGGAAAGGAAAATGCGGAAGGAAATGAGCCCCAAAGTGCTCTTGCTCCGATAGTCCCTCTAATTTTCTGTTTTCCCCCCAATGATTACACCCCCACTTCTCCACAGCAGACCTTCCTAACCTGTCAATGTCGTTTTTCTTCCTCAGAAATCCCCGGGAGCAGCTGGGCAGCCATTTCCCCTACGGATGGCTGGAGCGGTGAGGGAAAGCTTTGGTGCTGGTACAACGATGGACTAAACTAACAGAGTGGGGAAAGCATCGTGGGGGATGAATCCTGCCGTTGCTGAACTCCCCCTGACCTTGCTTCAAGTAGGAGCTGCTCTTTTGAACCCCCCTCCAAACATTTGCAGCACTTATAAAGCACAGATGAAGTGTTTTCCTTTCAGTCACTGAAGGTATTTGTATCGGATTTCCTCCAGTCTGAAATTAATGCATTTATATCAGGTCTGTGCTTCGTGAGTACAAGTTTGGGGGCCCTATAATTTAAATCCCCCGAAGAACAGCGGGCTCTCCAGCACTCCCCGCTTCCCATCCCTCCACTTCTTAAACTCCAGTGGCAGGAGGCAACGAACGGCTCAGCCACTAATGCCACTGCATTTGTGCCTAAATCTTTATACCCAAAACAAGTGTGTTCCGGGAGGGGAGGCGGGGGGAGCCGCACAGCAACGCTTTCTGCTGTGGGTCACTTTAAAAAAAAAAAATATATAGGTCATTTCACAATCAAAACCTTGACTCATACCCCACCGCTGGGCTGCCGGAAAGGTGATGTTAGGAGAGCAGCAAGGGCATGAGGTAGAAATAATTCCACGTTACTGACCCGGCCACTTGGGCAGGCGTCTTGCCGTGGACCGGGCTGTCTAGATCCTCGTCCTGCTGGTACATGCTTGGGATTTAGCTGGACTGATTATTTCCCCTCCTTTCCTGCAGCTCCGCAGCTCTAAGCTCCCCAGCTGGGTAGTTCTGGCTCTACCTTCGCTGGAAGGAGTAAAGGCTGGTTTCCACACTGCGCGAGGCAAGCTGCTCCCGGGGTCAAGCACAGGTAGCTTCAGCTCTGGAGTGAGCGCAGATCATCTCAGCAGCCTCTGGAAGCAGCAGCAGCAGCACTCACCAGGCAGAGGTAAGAGTGGCAGCGGTGAGGTACCTGCAGCTTGTGGTCCAGAAAAATCTGCCCCGCACAGATGTTACAGGTGATGTCGTGGGCTTTTTGTTACAGCAGCGACAATTCTGCAGGTCTCCGCACCTGCGGGTACAACACAAGCAGTTCAGAAAAAACAAACCAGCAGAGCACATGGCAAGGAGAGGTCCATATTCCCCAGGTTTTGTGGGTCCCCTTTGTAGCTGTTGGGGAGGTTTTTTCCCCCCTCCAAAGAACTGGCAATCAGGAAGGCTCTGAGACAGCCACCCCAGGGAGCTGAATCAGTCACGAGCAAGCGCCGGAGCCGTAGAAGGCCCCAGGGTTTGTTCGCAGTTAAAAGGGAGCACAGACTTTTAAAACCATATCTGGTGTTTTGCTGTGAAAAAACCAGTTCCAGCCCCACAAGCTCTGGAGGGAGAGGCAGGCCTGAACCCAGAAGAGTGGGTGGAGAGGTGGTCTCACTCCAAAGGTGCCCTATAAATCCCCCCAGCCCCTCACTCACGTCTCCAGCACAGCTCAGGGGGATGGGATGGGGAGCCAAGCAAACCTTCAGCTGGAGTCAAACCTGCTTCGTTCCAGCCCCACAAGCTCTGGAGGGAGAGGCAGGCCTGAACCCAGAAGAGTGGGTGAAGTGGTGGTCTCACTCCAAAGGTGCCCTATAAATCCCCCCAGCCCCTCACTCACGTCTCCAGCACAGCTCAGGGGGATGGGATGGGGAGCCAAGCAAACCTTCAGCTGGAGTCAAACCTGCTTCCACCACGTTTTGGGAAGTCTGAGCCTCCCGGCAGAGTCCTGGCACCCAAGATCGGGTGTGGGGGTTCCCCTCCCAAAGCACCGGCCTTTGCTGCAGAGATACGGAAGGTGCCGTACGGCAGCCCCGGGAAGGGAGGGGAAAGCGGGACACAGGCTGCGGGGTCAGGGCTTGGGGAAATGAGCTCATAGTTAGGACTTGTGCTCTGCAAAGGTGCAACAGGGTGAGTGAGAATAAAGCGTGTAAGAGTTAACTCCTCTGTGAGACGCTGCTGGTATTTTA
>NW_010431289.1:5480-7308 GCF_000710305.1 Buceros rhinoceros silvestris
AGGGAAAGAAACGAGCCCCCAAGAAAAGCTTTGGGCAGCAGCAAAGCCAAGAACAGAATCAGTCCTGAAGCAGGACCAGAGTTAGAATGATGCTCCAATGTCTGAGATTCAGGGAGAGGATGGGGGTGAAAAACTTCAAATCCCTCTTTCCTCCCTCTCTGTGATTGTGAGGAGCAGAGCAAACGCCGATACCGGCTGTTCCTAGCCAGGTACGATCAGGAACCACCAATCAGCCCAGCACTCGCACACAAAACGGAGCAGAAAGTGCTATTTTCACCAGGGACAAGAAACACCTGAAACTGTCTCTGGCAAAGCAGAGCCCCACAAACCAGCCACCGAAGAGAAATCCCACTCACCGCATCCACGGGGAACAGGAGAGGTGTCGACTGTGCTGCTGACGGCGCAGTGTAGGAGCTGAACACGAAGGAGTTGCTTGGGAAGTCTGCGGCATTTCCACTTCTGAAAACTTTACGGAATGGATTAGACTCGTCCTTTCAGTGCTCTAAGCGGAGCTAAGGCTGCCTGGGAGCAGGGGAGGGAATGGGTGACCTCTTAGGGTCACCTCAAGCCCTATTTTCCATGATTACAGGGACATCTAATACTTGAAATGCTTTGTAATCGAAGTTGCCCTTGAGACGGGTCGGTGTCTCAAAGCAGAAGGATCGTTTCAGAAACGCAGCTGTGATCTTCCCAAATTCCTGAAACACCAACTCCTCGAGTCGGCTCTGCTGGGGAGCAGCGCGGCGCGGTGAAGCAGGGCAGCCCCAGCTCTCCTGGGTGAATTTGCAGGGAGACAACTGCCACGGCCGGGTGAAACCTAAGCTAAAGCCTCCTCTGTCCCAAGCCGGGACCCGTGGACACTTGTGCCATGACTTGTGGTCTCAGCAAAGGCAGCCGACCACAGACAACGCAACGAGGGCAGCGCTGCCGTGGCTGCGGTGGGCTGAAAGTAAAGAGCAGCGAGATTTGCATCGCTCAGCAGACCCTGCGTTACCCTGCGAGAAGCAGAGGTGGGTACGTGGCCCTTCTCCAGGGCTTCACCCATCACCTCTGCCCTTCCCAGACCTGAGCTGGCACACAGAGGTTCAGCATTGTCGGCATCAATCACCCCGACAATGCACTGCCGACAGTGCCCGCCCGTCTTTGGGAACATCTCCTGCATATCTGGGGCTTTTGTTTTGTTTGAAAGATCACGAGAACTTCCAGAGTGCTGCCGCCATCTCACCTGCATTACGAGCAGATGCCCTGAAATAACCGCAACTGGCAACCCCGGGTCAACCTTTAACGTTGCTGGATATTTATTTCACTCTATTAACTTTATATCCTACAGAGGCACTTAATGAGAGGCAAACAAATGGGTTGCACTTTGGAGAAACAAGATATCGGGGTTGGCTGGGAGCAAAGTGCCCAGAATATGTATAATAAAGGCTCCAGGATAAACTATTCCGTTTTATCGATCAGCAGCCGTGCCAGGAGTGCAAATTGGGTATTTGTAACTATTATATCGCATCATTTATTTCAGCAGGCACGATGCTGCTCCACGGGTGAAAAGCTTTTGGAGATCCTGGCACGGCTGTGTGCTGCCAGCCAAGGGACCCAGCCACGTGTTAAGTAGTTCCTGTGAAAGTGGTAATTGCTCCCTAATAGCGCTGAACTCTTAATCCACGCTAATAACATCCTTCTGAGCCTTTATCTTGATGCGAGAGAAATGCAGTGATTTCTGCTGGAGAGGCTGGTTATACCAGGGAGCTGGAGAACTGGAGAGCTGGGCTCTGCCAGCGCCAGGGGATGCTGGACGCGGCTGCTCCTAACCGCCTCCGGGGGGGGG
>NW_010431289.1:7384-9275 GCF_000710305.1 Buceros rhinoceros silvestris
CCAAGGGGATGCTGGACGCGGCTGCTCCTACGCTCTCCTGGTGTGGGAGCCCCAGTACAGGTTGGAACCAGCCTGTATGTGACAGTGTGTCCCAGCAGCACCTCTCAGAAGAGCAGGAAAAATCCTTTTTAGCCAGGAACTACAAAAAATATAGCCTTTCTGTGGAGACACGTACCTCATTGCGCTGGATTCTGCACAAGTATGTGACACCAGGGGCACGGCGCTGGCACAGTGAAACCCTCTCCCACACCAAAAGCACCGGCACTTCCATTTCACTGTTATTATCACCACGATCCCATTGCTCCTTGCTCAGCCCCATCAACCAGATTCCCA
Source organism: Buceros rhinoceros silvestris (assembly GCF_000710305.1). NCBI lineage: Eukaryota > Metazoa > Chordata > Aves > Bucerotiformes > Bucerotidae > Buceros > Buceros rhinoceros. The sequence goes on from NW_010431289.1 coordinate 7,718, forward strand.
CACAAATCCCCAAGGCAGCTGAGCCAGCACAAACCTGGGAGGACACACACGTGGATCCCTCCTACATCCAGGTGCGTGGGGCTACTGCCCCAAGCAGCTCTGCCGAGCTCCACCAAAAGGAAAAACACCAGCCGAGCTGAGCGTAGGCTGCTCGGAGGCAACGGTGCTCTGCCAGCCAGCCATGGGCACTGCTTCACTGCGGAGAGGAGGTGAGCAGAGCTCAGCTTAGGGGTTAGGCTAGCACAAACATAGCCCTGCTCTGCTCCTGCAGCAGCTTGAAGCTGGGTGTGCTGGGGATCCTGGAGCAGCAGGTCCACAGCTGGCAGCAGCCCCTCGATGGGGTGTAGATGCTAAGATGTCATGGGTCCAGTTCTCCCAGAGGGAGTCAGAGCAGGTCAGCCCCCGGGGAAGATTAACTTACCAGGCACAGCGTCCCAGCAGAACTGAGGGGAAGTGGAGTCACCCTGATGGCACAACCAACATCTGCAGAACATCTGCTCTCCTGGATCCAGCTGTGCAAGGGCAGGGTGAGGTGGATGGCCTCACTGACCCACATCCCCAGCAGCTGCAGAGCCACAGGGAAACACTCCATCACTCTGGACAAGAAAAACCCAAATGGATGTTCAGGTCCAGCTGCTGCCCCTCACCCCATAAGCCGCTGCTGTGCCCCCACCCTCCTCCTCCTCGTTAACCAATGCTGCCCCAGCAGCTCCTACTAGTTTCCCACCTGCCATTCCCCATCCCAAGGTGTTTAATCTTCTTAGAGTGTGTGTTTGGGGGATAGAAGCTGTTTTCAGTTTTGGGGGTTTACAGGAGGGGTTGCAGACCACAGTTGGGATGCCTAGACTTGAAGGTAACAAAAATAACAACAACGAGAGCTCTTGATTTTAGCAAAGTTATTTCTCCTGTAAGAAAGAGGAGGGGCAGGTTGGTTCTCTCTAAGGTAACACTTACACTTGGCAAAAGGTGGAGATTAATGAAGCTTTTACCATGGAAGGAGGTTTTACGTAGAATGAAGGTTTAGACTGATGCCCATATGTGTTATGCCCACAATCACTCCTGGTTTTGTGATAGAGAAATGTTTAATTGCCATTAATGTAAACACCTTTTAAAAGGTCATTTTCCTGCTCTGCAGGTCAATGGACCTAATGAAGCAGCTCTAAGTGAGTTTGAATTGCTTTGATTAGGTGCTTGATTTCCTGTTTACCTCACGGAGGTGGGGCTGGTCCTGCCCAGCAGATGTGTATAAAAGCCTTGGAGGGTCCCCTCAGCTCCAGATTGAGCTGAAGGCCTCCAGGCACCTTCAGAGGAGCAGAAAGGTAAGGAGCTCTATGTCATCTCTCTTTTAACTACTTCTGCTATTTTTTTTGTCCTGAGATAACAGTGTGAGCAGTGTCTGAGAGCATCAGGCTGTGGCAGGGCAGGACCAGCCCTTTGGCTGCGTTGTCCCTTTGGCTGAGGTGCTCCCAGCTTGGCTGAGTTCTCAGTAGCTTGAGCAGAAAAGACCCGCAGCAGGGTACGGGTTGGGTTGTGAAGGGAAGGAGCGTTGTTTCAGCAG
>NW_010431289.1:9365-11404 GCF_000710305.1 Buceros rhinoceros silvestris
TTGGTATGTGGCAAAGAGCAGGGTGGCATCTGCACCTACAGAGGGGAATGAGGAGAAATTAGTGCTTAGTCACTTTTTGGGAGCACCCAGCTATGGATAAACAGGGATAATGCTTCTTCCAAAGCCGGTAGCATCGTGCAGGGCATTGGAAGACCTTCACGCAAAGATCCCTGCAGTTGCTGCTCCTCCTCCTCCTCACAGGTGTCCTGGCCAGCCCTGTGCCAGGCAGAGCTCAATGACTCCTGTGTCACACAGGCAAAGGGGTCCTGTATTTTGTCAGAAGGGGGTTTCCAGCAGTCTTGAGCTGCTTTTCCTCCCTCTTTGGGTAAATTCTGCAAAGCAGCACTGCCCTTTCTTACAGTTCAGGCTATGATGCATTTCCTCTCCTGCCACCATCAATACTTACCCTAAACAGAACAAAATTCTCACACAACTTGGCTATTTTTACATCCATTATGGCCCCCCGGTTTTATCACCAGTATGTGAGATAAGAAGCAAATAAGAGGGAAAACCTCAGTTACTTAATTATGATTTTTTCCTGCTCTCATTGAAAATACTCCTCAGCTCTTAGTATAATGGAATTTACTTCTGCTGTTAACACGCTCTGTAACTATTTGACTTTTATTGCTTTAGCCCTGATTTTGCCTGTGCTCAGAATATCGCTTTTAAGAGTGTCCTCAGAACTTGATGTGTCTGAGATAATGTAACACATTTAGTGCTTTCCTCACTTAATAGGAAGGGCTGAAAACATTTGTAAAAGGTGTCACCATTTTCCAGAAATAAAAATTGCCGCAATTACGAACATCATCCAAATTTGCAAAGTCTTGCTCTCCCCAGAACAGTAATCAGGCTGTGGTAAGAGCACAAATATCTGCTTTGAAGGATGGGATACTTGGGTCCCAGTCCAGACCTTTTCTTTCCGTTACTGGGTTATTCCTGTTCCCAGGAGCTCTCATTGCAACGGGGTCTCCAGAAATAGCTATAACAAAGAGTGAGGTGAGGGACAACAAAACATATCTGTGAGCTGTGACTGAAAGCAGTTTGGTCAGGGGATGCAGAGCTGGACTAGTAATTACAAGAGCTCAAACGTCCGAGGGCTGCTGAGCTGAACTGCGGACATGAGGTCCAGGAACAGCTTCAGACTAGTAAATCAGGGAATCCCATCCTGTCACTGACCATGGGATACTCCTCATAACTGATATTCGCTGACTCTGGCTCCGCTCCCCACGTGAGACATTATCCCTCCCCTCGGGAATCCGATCAGGCTCCCGAACCCCGCAGAAGCCCAGTGTGGGATAGGCAGGAGGCTGGTGCTACTAATCCAGTGTATGTTCCTGTTCATGCACTGGAGATTGACTCGACCCTTAAAGCACAATGAGGTACCCCCAGGGTCAGCTTGTAAACACGAAGGAAGACAAAGCCTTTGCCGCCAGGAACGAGCAACCCACAATGAATTTGATGGTTCCAATAAAAGTACAGGGAACCACCAGTAAAAGCCACCACCACGGCAGGAAAGGGCATTGGCATTGAAAAGCGATTTAACTGGGGAGGGCAGAAGAGGGTGGAGAAGGCTGTCTGGAGCAGGAGGACTGAAGAAACACATTTACAAACACAGGCACGTGCCCAACCACCGCATGTCCCTCTGGGCTCAGTGCCCTGTCGCTTGTGTCCCATGTGTTACAGGAGCTGGACGTCTGGATTGCCCTCTGCTCTTGAACAGAGCAACCAGCCAGGAACAGGATGTCTCTCAAAGTTCTCCCTCTGCTCCTGGCTTCTCTGGGCTTTGTTTTGATGGAAGAGACTGTCTCAGGGTAAGTGTTTTGGAAAGCTCACAGTGGTGTTTTGAGCCTTTTCCAGCTCCTTACTGGAGGCAAATGGACTCTTTCCATTGGCATCGTGATAAGTAGGTGAGAACATGAGACCTGAGGTAGATCTCAGATAACAGACAGCCAAGTGTAAATGATGAGCAAACGATAAGATCGAGATCAACCTGAAGCCCTGAGCCTTTGAGCCAGGGCCAGGAACTCCCAGGTTTTCCC
>NW_010431289.1:11507-16046 GCF_000710305.1 Buceros rhinoceros silvestris
CAAATTTTGTGGCTCTGGGTTAGGAGGAACAAGCTGGAAATGAACCAGCGGAGAAGGCGGCTGGCTGAGAACTAAACCAAGGTGTAATTATCTCACGTGTGTGAGGCTACAGGGCGTCTGGTGTTTGGGTGCTTCTGAAAATACGAGCAGTTCCATAAAGCAGGTATATAAAAGACTTTCCCTCTCTGTCCATGACTCCCGCTACAAAACTTCCAACTACCACCTGCAAAGATCCAAAAGAACCTTTATTAGAGCAGCAGGAGCTGCTAAATCCAGGTAGGTAGTTAAACTAAGAAAGAATCAGCCTTGAAATCCTTTGCTAACTTAGGTAGCTAGCGAGTGGGTCGGCGCTGTCAGAGCAGCACGGCTCCCAAGGGCAGCCCCTGTCTCCTGAGCCTCTCCAGGACCCAGGAGAAGGTTGCCCTCGCCCTCGGCGTGCAGCTTGCTGGAGGAGGGAGCCTGAGCACGCTTGGAGCCAAAGTCCCTGTGAATCAGGCTAGCGCAGGGAAAACCACACTGACTCCAGCCTAACAGCAGCTACCCAGAGCATCTCCGCTCCCGAGCTGTCAGATCTCGAGCAGCAGGTGCGTTAGCAGCCAGCAAAATGGGTGAGGAACACGCCAGTGCAGGAACAGTCAGCAGTACCACGGGACATTAAAAGCAATGGCAAAGCCTTGCTGACCGCAGGGACTGCGTGGGCCACCACGAGCAACCCAAGAGCGAGAGCTCCGCTGGGTGCAGGACTCACTGTCCCTGTGCTCCTTCCCCAGCGTAAGTATAAGGAGTCCCAGTGCCAGACCAGTGCAAAGACGCTACTCCGAGGCCACCCTGGCCAGCGATTACAGCCGCACGGTGGACAACATGCTGAAGAAGAACTTTGTGGAGTGGCTGCTAACCAGACGGGAGAAGAAAAGCGAGTAAGTGTGTAGATGCTTGAGCGCTCCTCCGGTCCAAACCGAGAGCTGTCGTCAGCCCGCTGATGGCTACAGAAGAACGCGGGGCTGAGGATATTTTTCTTGGACCGCAGCAGGGGTTCTCCAGGGAGTCGGTTTTCTTTTTTTTTTCTTTTATTTTCCTAAATCCTAGCAGTGTTTCTGGTCTGTCGGCACACAGCACAGCTATCCCCCTCCCTGCCCGAGAGCGCCTTTTCTCTGGCTGCCGGGGATGGAGCGGGCGGCAGCTGCGCCGGGGAGAAAAGCGGCCTTTGGGCACCCTCTCGTGGTACCTCGGGCTGGTACCTTCCCCTTCCGTCTTTCCAGCAACACCGCCGAGCAGTACAAGAGGGATGCTGAGCCCCAAGGATCAGCTGCCAGCGGGCAGAGCTGGGAGCTGGACACCCCGGAAGGCAGAGATTTCCTCGGCTGGCTCCTGCAAGGCAAGAAAAACCAGAGGTGAGCGGGAGACGGGGCAGCCTGGTCCCCGGGAGCGGGGAGATCCCAAGGGTCTAACTTCGGAAGGGATGTTTTGGGGCAAGAATCCATCATAGCAGCTTCGCATCAGAAAATAAGATTTTAATTTCAAAAGGAAATTTCCAGTTTTGCAGTTCTGCCTCATGAGTGAGGAAAAGAACAAAGCCCAGAAAAACCCTCCCGAGTTCTGAGATTTCTCCCCAAACACAAATTAAAAAATAGAGACGATGGGGATCATCTTGTGTTGCAAATGTCAGCGCAGCCTCATGAAAACCTGCTTTGCTAAGGGCAAAGCACAGACTTTCAACAAGGCTGAAGCGCGGCCGTTCCTCCAACATCCCAACACCTCCTCCAGGGCGAAGGCAAAATGAAGCGCTTTGACTCAATCAAAACAAAACCCTCCCAAAAGCCAAGTCCCCGGTGAGGAGGAGATGAAATGGATATATTTCTGCAAAATATTTTGATCAAATCAACCCGTGAAGGGGGAGGAAATCCCGCTCGTCCTCGCTCGGCTTGTTGACCCATTCACTTCCCGAAGAGAAATGAAACGGTTCTCTCCTCGTGTCGCTGTTGCTATAAAAAGCCGCAACCGAACACGGCACCGTGCCGGAGAGCCGCCTGCCTGCCCCAGGAGGACCCTCCCGGTTGTTCGTGATCTGAGCATTCCCCTGGTGAAGGGTGCAGATAGTATTTTTTTTTTTTTTAAGCCATAATCATCTCAAAACCATCCCGCTCCCGGCAGCGGTCTGAGCCCGGACAGGTACCTCCGGGCAGGGTGAGCGGGTCCATCTGGAGCACTCGCTCGTCCGTCGTTCCCCGAGCCATCTGGCTGCGAGCGCACCGGGGTACTGGCGCTGCGCGGCTTTGTGCTGTGTCAGCGGATCCGCAGCCTGGCAAGAGCCTGGCTCGCCTCCCCCTGCCTCAGCTTGTGTCACAAATGTTCAAAAAGCAAATTAGATGCGTGAGTCCAGAGGAAAAAAATCTGTTCTCAGGCACTTTCTTGATTAAACAGAACAACCAGAGGGATATTTCCTTTCTTTAACGTGAAGGGATTTTAACTGAACAGGTCACTGCTGCTCAGTCCTAAAATGGTGGCAAGGAGGTAAAAAAAGCACTTGCCACACACAGCCCCCATCCTTCAGGCACAATCCCAGTGCCTTCTAGCAAAAAAAAAAAAACCCTCCAAAACCAAAAAAGGGTATTTCTAACTGCAGGGAGTCACGGGACTGTCACCCAGAACAAGAATCTGGGGGAATTTGTTGGCTTTTACCACCTTTGCCTGAAAAGTGCTTTATAAACCAGGGCGTGGGGCTGAGCCGAGCAGGGCTCTGCCTTGCAGAGGTGTCTCGGGCCAAGCGCTCAAACTCTGACACTGAGAGCTGCTGCTCACACAGAAAACACCAAATCAAAGAATCGAGGCTTTGGGGGATCTCGAGAGGTCGTTTACTCTGACCTCTGCTCCCAAGCAGCATCAGCGCGCCCTGAACTGCTGCTGACATGTTTGTCTGACCTGTTTGGGGGGAGGAAGGAACCCTTCGATGCTAGAGACGGACCAGCTTGATTAGCTTCATCTTTAAAAAATTGGGGTTTAGCATCTCCCTTAACCTCCTTAACTGCAAATCAAAAATGTGACCTGCAGGGGAAAGTCCTTGGCAACAAAGACTCCTCTGAGCGTGGAGCGTAGCTGCTGCTCCAGCCGTGCCCTGCCTTTGGGTCGATGTCTGCTGGGTCCAAGAGGAGGTGGGGTGCAGGGGGGGCCACTGCACTGCTCCTCCTTGGCCCCCATGGCCGACAGGACCCGTTCACTGCCAGGCAGCCCGGACGTGCCTCTGTTGTGCGCAAGGAGTCGCCACTCAAAGAGAGATTAAAGCTTTTTTGGGGGTGTATCTGGGTCAAAGGTATTAGAAAATGAGGAAAATAAACTGTCCCTGTGAACTCGAGGGGATGGGGAAGGAGGGAAACTGCCTCTGGATCGTTGCCTCTGCTCCGTCTCTGCAACATGGCACCTTTCTTGCAGTTTTACTTCTCTGGAGGGTCCAGAAGGTTTGAAGGATGTTCTGAACCAGGAGTTCCTGACATGGCTGATGTTGACTGACCTCTGCAGACCAAGGTGAGTGGCTGTTACACCTCCCGCCACAGTTCCAGGCATCTCCCCAGGTCCTCTCCCAGCCTGTGTCCCCTGAGGTGAATCTGTGACTTCAGGGTGTCTCTAGACAACCCCTGAGCGCTGGCTGGAGCGAGTGGAGAGCTGCGAGCTCTGGCCAGAGTTTGACTCTGAAAAAGTATCCTCAGACCATCGACACGACAAAGAGGAGGGAAGGCAAATCTCTAAAGATTCCTGTCCAGAGCAGGGAGGTCAGTGAACCCTTCTCCCTCTTTCTAAGGAGACAGAGAAGAGCTCCTCGGCCCACTCATGGTGTTCTGTGTGGGGAAAGGCGTTCAGAGAGAAACACAAGAAACCGGGATGGCAAAAGGTGCAGGGGAGGGTCCGGAGGAGGCTCGAGGGAAGGGCGAGCCCGTCCTGAGCTTAGTTCAGTGAAATGAGGCTGAGAGAGAGAGACAAAGTCGCCATCTCTGAAAACACAGAGCCAGAAAGGAGCTGTTTACGCTCATGGCAGAAGTTGGCACAAGAACAAGAAGGGATGAGCTGGCCGTGAATAAATGCAGGCTGGGAATAAGAGGCAGCTCTGTGCTGCAGACAGTTCCCTGCAGCTCGAGCAGGCAGCCAGCAGCCGGGGACCCGAGCAGCCGCTGAGCTCACCCCGCAGCCCCCGCTGCGGACAAACCCTCCCTGCAGCGCTCTCCTCTGCCCAGCTGCTGATTGTCCCCCAAACCTGTCGGTGCTCACGCTCGGGTACTGACTTTGACGCGCGTCTTGTGATCAGAGGGGTTTGGGTGGTGTCGGAGGGGTGGGGGGTGGAGGAGGTGATGAATTGTGCCTCATTTCCTACAGGAACCAAGTGAAAGTGGGTTGAGGGCAGTACCATGGGAACTGGCGGTCTTCTCTCCCCTCTCCTGCTTCATTAGGGCTGTGTAACTCCGGGCTGTCCCGAGGAGCCCCCTCTTCATCCTCCCGAGGCAGAGCAGGAGGAGGATGTCTTCTGTACGCTCTGTCCCGTGCATGCTGTCT